>NW_017176894.1:356245-410532 GCF_001652005.2 Ceratina calcarata | reverse complement strand
CTCCCAAACCGTTGGACATATGGAAAAATTGCATAGGACCTTTCTTGTAGAGGACGACGAGATCTACAATTCCATATAAAAGTTTTTCGCTAGCATCAATATTTAGCGAGTTATTGACAAAAAACGAAAAAACAGTTTTTTGCAAATTACTCGTTAACTATGGACTCTAGCGAAAAATTTTTACATGGAAATTGTAGATCTCATTGTCCTCTACAAGAAAGGTCCTATGCAATTTTTCCATATGTCCAACGGTTTGGGAGTTATTGGCCAGAAACGAAAATTTGAAAGAAATTGAAGGGGTAGCCCTTGGAAAAATTTCGGAAAAGACGAAAATTTTTTTTTGTTGTTTATTATTAGCAATATTTTTCCGACGTCTGATTTCTTTTTAAAAAATGCGTTTCTAAAGTGCATCAAGTTTTGGGATTGACTGTATAGCCAGTATTTCCTTAACCGGAAAGATAATACTCTAAAACATTGGCATGGTAAATTGAATCGAGATCGACCTGTCGCCAGTGGAATAAAAAATTATACCACGGGTGAAAGGTTGAATTCATATTTTTACAAAGTGATGCTGCTGCGAGTGCTGATACCAAGACCAACGATATCTGAACTAGGATCTATGCGTCTAACTGATAATAAGCGAAACACCCATCGATGCGAACGGGACTATCGGAAACTGTTGCCGCAGATGTACGCGAGAGAAAAAGCGCGAAGCTGCGGTAGACGGAATTGACAAAATTATCGGGACACTCGGCTGGATATCGTGGAAGCCCGTGAGACAATGCGGCAACTGTTACCTTTGTCGAGAGTCGTCTCATCGATGGCTATTGTCGCTCGGTGAAGGGCGCGTCTATGGTCTGTGTGCACAGGCACATACGCGATACGTCCATTGCACGTACATATAAAGCTTGAAAATCGAAAGAGAAGCTCAGGATTCTAATCGTCCAAGCGTTTTCGACATGAATATTTATAGATTAACGATACATGTATTGCGGGACCAATACTGATAGGTAGGCTCGACCGAATACGAAGACTAAAATTACTCTTGCCTGACCGAGGGAGGCGGACTGAAAACTAAATCACCCTACATACATATTTACGATCTTAGAGAATTTCAAACAGATTTTAATCAATGCCCCACGACTCTTTGCATGTAACGAATGGAGCGGTGGAACGGAGGTCGAGGATTCTAGATGGAAACAAGATTACTTAGATACTGGGTCATCGGTAGCGATTCGAGAAATCACGCAGCGAAGGATGGGAACGGTGCTGATCTCTTTATGACGGTATGCGGTGACCAGAATTTTTCAGTGTGGCGAAGGATGAAGGAAAAGGTTCAATCCCTTTGGACTTTGAACTCTCTCCCGTACTCGCCTTCGATTAAATTGAATTTCCCGAAACGAGTAGAATTCCGACTGTGTGGCTACAAACCATGAAATTTTTTCCACCCATTCTTAATTTATTCGATCGTCCAAACGTTTCCATAATATCCATGCAACAAATGTATCATTCATACAATGAAGCTTTGGTGCAATCAAATTTATCGTCGATTAACCTTGACATTAGTTTTTGGTGAACGATAAGAAGAAAAAATGAATGGTTCTTTAAACAACTTAGATGTATCGAGGAAAGAAGAGAGGTTCGAGTCGCGATAGCGTATTATCTCTAACTTCTGCTGGATGAGCTACGTGCTTTTTTCTCTTACCCTGGTCGTCGATCACGGTCGAAGTAGTATTCGAGAACGTGACTCGACCGATTTCCTCTTTCCGACATTTTTAGTATCTTGCAACGTGGACATAGACTTCTAACCGACTCGACAGCAAACTAAATTCTGTTTGGAATAGAAGATTCGAGCATCGAACGAGGAATAGATGAATTTTTATACCAAATATATACGCGCGATAATAAAAATAATATATTGGATATTATCTAAACGACTATAATACATGTAGGAAGCGTCGATAGTTTATATAAATTAGACAGATAAGGTAAACAGGCAAAGACTGATTTAAGAAAGCACAAGACTTAGATTATATTGGATGTTATCTAAGACACTATAAGAGATGTAGGAAGCGTAGAGGTAGCGGAAGGGTGAGCGGAGGAAGTGAAAGAACGGGAAGTGAGTAGGAAATGTAAAACCGAGTCCATTTCTGGGGCAAAGAGGCTGAAATAAAGAGTTTATATATAATAAAAATAATGTATCAGTAAGAGGAGAGAGAGGGAACGTCACAGGGAGCAGACGCTTTTGCGAGTAACTACAGACTAGATCCGGGCTTTATTCCTTATCTTTTTCCAGATAGAAAAGCGTTAAACGTAACGGGGAAATCGGATTTCCGAATATAATGCTGACGCGGATGAGAGTAGATTCGGAAAGTACGGCTTTGAGCGACCCGCGCACGACTGGCCATTTATTCGGACTGCGCGGTAAAAACGATCCCCCTTGCAGAAAAAAAGGAGAGACTGGTAACTAAAAATATATGGACGATGCGAAACGAGGCAGGCTCAAAGGAACTGCCTTCAAAGGCAGTCCCGTCGTGCAACGAGAACGCCACGCGAATTTTTTCAGGACCAACCATCCATTGACCAAGAGTATCAGTCTACGTGCGTGATCTCGATTTTCGGTTGATCCCGGGATAACGGGAATGTACAGGCATGATTGCATTCGCGTGTCGCCACGGGGCTCTCCGGTTGCACGCGGACGCGGATTAACCCGCAAATATCGAAGTCATTAGACGACGATCAAGCCCGAACTAATATGGACATTTATGGCGCAGCTGACGCGATCCAATCGAAACTGGTGTTACGGGTTAATTGATGCTGGAGAGATTTCTTGATCCCAGCTTCTTCCGAGGTCAATTACTATTTAAACTACATCTGCCATACTCGGTTACCAAGAAACTCTCGAGGGTCGCGTAAAGTAAAATTGATGTCGCATTCGATGGGGCGCAAATAGCGAAAATCAGTGGTAACGATGGGACGGTTAAGGGTAGACGAGTAAGAGAGCACACGTGGTATACGAACAGCGTATCGTCGAAGTTCGCGACGATAACGACGACTGGGATATAGTTCTAATAATGCTGATACGGCGCGGGTGCTCAAAATTGCCCGTTGTAAATATTAATTTTACTGGGAACGCGTTGCGCAATTTCGTATCGTTTTGCCGACAAATTAGAGGGGATGCGCGGGTAACTTCGTTAAGACGCTGCACCGGTACAGCGCTGCGTCCCAATTAACCGGAGATAATTAATTGGGATCTATTGTTCCAATTGCATATTAATGTCAATTTGCATGAACGAGTTCCTCCTCGCCGTCCTTCTCTCTAGACTCAAGTGTCTAGCCTATCCTGTCGCGCGCACGAAACTCTCCTAGTTCGTTTCGGAACGTGCCTCGTCCTAGGATAATTAAACCCGAACGCGTGCCACGGAATTTACACATTGTTCCCTTTCATCCTCCTCACCATTCCTTTATGCAAATTATCAAACAGTATCTTTCCAATTGATAACGAAATTTAAACTACTAATGGAAAAGACTGCGGCTCGCCCCTCTCGGTTAAACGAAGGATGGCGAAATATTGCAATTTACCGCGGGAGATTCGTGGCAGGAAATTGGTTTTGAACTCCCGTACTTTATACTACGAAGGTGTGCTTGCAAGTAGAAATTGCTGATCAATCTAAGATGGGTCGGGAAGCATATTTAACCTCGGGGGGGTCTTCAACATCGTAAGTCACTGAAATCTATTATTTAACCCATTCGCTGCCAAGGACGAGTATACTCGTCTTTGGCAGGGTGTCACGCATTGACAGGACGAGTATACTCGTCCTGCTTTAAATATATTATAACATGCAGGCTCTTTTGAAGGCCCATTGCCAACGACGAGTATACTCGTCTTTGGTTTTCTGCTTCTAAATGATTATGTATGATAATATATGTGCTCTTACCAAGAAATAACTTGGCAGCGAATGGGTTAAATCGTATCCATTTGAAATCAAATGGATTTATTGTACGCCATAGAGAACGTGGACAATGCGTCACGGTAGTAGTTAGGAATAATTAACGAGTTTCGGGTAATTGAAAGATTGTTCACGATGGTTAAAGCAGCTGGGAGGAAGAGAAGAAAGATACGGAAGGGTTGCGTCGCGTCGGAAGAGACGATGCGAAGAGAAGAAAAATTCTGTCGCGGAACGAACGACGCGGATAAATGATTCACCGGCAACTGCTGCGAGGAGCATTTCCCTTACTACCGTTACTTCTTCTTTTCTTCCTTCTTCAAATACACGCCCGGACAAATTTGTATTTCGCTGGAGCGAAGCCAGGCTCTCGTCAAGAGCCGGAAGCAGAAGATTCCAGAAGAATAAGACAAATACAACTGGGTAAGGCTTCTACATAGATCGTGAACTGTTGTTTTTTTCTAAAATATTACATAATAAACTTTCAAGCCTCGAAACGAGCACGACGAAACGTTATCTCGTTCATTACGCAGACGCGAGTCTACAATAAAACGATAAGCGAAGCGATAGAACTTCCTCTACCGATTAAATGTCAACGTCCCTAAATCCCCGCGCCGCGGTGGTCCCTAAAATCTAAAACCGAATATCGGAAACGGCGCGGGAGAGTGCATACAACTCGCGAAGCCATCGACTCGCGCTCGAAGGAAAAAAAAGAAATAGACTCGGAAATAGCGGGCAGCAAAGGGTAAAAGCAGAAAATGTGCCACGTCCCACTTGGCAGTGTTCCTGCTTTGGAAATGTTGCATACCCAAACGCAATAAAGAAAATAGAAGTTGAAGGGTGAAACGTACGGATCGAGACCCACCCCCGAGGTCCAATTCAATTAACGCGTGCGATCGAAAGCCGATTGGATTCCCCGAATCTGAAGGATGATTACAATTTAATATTCAGATTCCCGCGTCATTGATCGAGTTCGGGTCTCCGAAGAGTATCATCAATTTGGATTATCGGGTTCGTTGCGTAACCATCACAGAGGAACGGAACAGGTGTGCACCTGTGATCCTTTTAAAATCGGGGATTGAATGTCCGAAGGGAGGAGAAAATTGAAATGTCAATGATCAGGCACCGGGAACTATGAAACCCGAAAAGCGATTTCGAAGGTACAAAGAAAAAGCTAGCCGGACACGCGACCAACCAAAGAATGGGATATATTCCGTTGAAGGGGAGGGAGCTCGTGCGAACCACGAGAAAGGTTGGTAAACGATATAGAAACAGACGAAGAATAAAACGAAGCGCGGGTGCCGCGGTTAAAGGTTCTGATAAAAGAGAGATAGAATATAGCCTGGCGCAGGACGTATCGTGAGTGTGACGAGAGAACGACTCGAGTAAAATGCAATACAGAGTTTGCTGCGGGCAGCAAAGCAGATAATGCGTCGTCGGATATAGACTATGCTCGTGGCGTGCCACGTACGTACATACACTCAGATATCCATGTAAGGAACGTTGCTCTTCGATTCAGGGTACCGGTTTAGCTGCTACGATCTACGATTTTTCCTCCGTAGCCAACGGTTACGTGCAGGAACCGTATAAGGTTTTGAGAGAATCGATCGAACACAGTTATCGACACGAATTCCATCTAAACGGATCAATTATAATTATTTGGGTGCAAGGTTCACAGAGTTAAACCTAAAGCCACGAGTCGAAGAGAACGAGAGTTTGCAGTTTCGCGGGTCGAAGGGAGAGAACGCATCTTTCGCACGTGTCGAGAGAACCGGAAGTTGCGCGCCTCACTTTAACAATAATGCTCTAAGATACATAATACAATTTTAACCCCTTGAACGGAAATGACGAGTCCAGCTCGTCATAAACTTTCCTGTTTCAAGTGCTGACTGAAAATAAATTGTCGTTCAAGGGGTTAAAATTTCAGATATTAACTGTATCGATTAAAACCATTCCTCTGAATTGTAATAAGAACAGTAGATGATAAGTGTTGAAATTCCGACTAGGACAAATACATATATCTTACATCTTCCTGTTCGGATGCACGGAAGGAAAACAGGAAGCCGAGGTGAAGCGAGGCGCGTTTATCCTATAAGTAAAGGGAGAAACGGATAGCGTAAACTGTGAACTGTACGCCATTTCCATACAATATATCCGGCACCCAGTATAACCGCGTTTTCTGCTTTGCGCGACATCCACTTGCCTCCGTCACTCTTCCCTCAAGCGGAATGCTCGATCATTTACCCCGCAAACACTCGATGCTTGAACAACTTTCCAGACCACGTAAATAAATTCGTCCTCGAAACAACTAGAAGCGTCCCTTTCTGCGAAATAATTACGCCAAGATGAGACAAAAGCGAATAGAAAATCCGTCGAAACTCTTTTCAACGAGGGACGTTGTAATTGCGTAGGCCGTAGGCGAGACAAGATTCGTCTCTCTTTTGATAGGAAAAACTAGGTAACATTAGCGTTTGAAGCGCATCTAATCAACGCGACCATTACGTCGACGTTCTCCCTCGTTTATCGGGTTTTTTTTTTTCCCGATCCTCGTCCTGCGCCTATTCTTTCTTCCTGGCTCGGAGAATAAAAAATAGTTGGGCTCGAATTACGACGCGCCATCATAGAGGAGCTTTTTTCGATGAAAATCCATTGAACCGAGCAGCTCGCTATGGTTATACGCATGACGTGGTATGTGGGTAACGATACCGACAATGGACCTCGATCGCGACTCTCCCCAGTGCCTATAGCCGATACCATCTTGCTGACAATTTAGCTGCACGATGCGAATCGTGCCGTCGATTCGACAAACTGCTCAGGGAACGCGAGACGCCAGCAAATTGGTGGCAACTGTGTCGCCAGTCGCCAGATGTATCGCGAATTAGGGTTAATTAAAGAGGGAAATATGATCGTGGTAGATAACACGGTCACGATACGGTTCTATTCAAACGCGTACTCTTAACCATGTGAACCATGTAAGTATACCCGTGTACAAAGTCTAACGCGTGACTTAAGTCTTTAAAAGTTACGATTACGAACATTGATCCCGTCTCAATTCGGTGAATAAAAAAAGTCACGATTACGAGCGTTGATCTCGTCTGAATTCGGAGTCAAGAAATGTTCGAGATGCTCGAATCGTATTGTAATTTTAACCTACGTACGTACGTATATCTATACGGAGAAGGGACGAATGTCATCGGGTGCTAAGAATAAATGTAGACAGTGCGATAAGCAGGAAATCACGAAATGAGTGTCACTCGCGCTTCAAGACTCATACATCAACCTATACTATCCGTTATATTCGTGTGTGCACGAGATGTCAAAGAAAATCGAGATAGTTTCCTGTGGCCGAAACTCCGACTCTCCTCTCCGTGTATGAAAAATATGCGTGTCACAATGTCATCGTGAAACCTTTTTCGACGCGATAAAACACGACGTCGTCAATTATTATCGCACATGTTCCCGAGGCCCCGTTTCTCGTTACTCTTTCTTTCCCTCTGCATCTCGTCACCCTCCGTTTCTCGCCCGTAACACGATTGTTCTACGGCAATAACAAATATCGCACGCAATTTCCCCTCGAATTACTCTCCCGTAACTTAATTCGACGACAAACCTTCCCTCTTCCCTCCCCATTGATCAAAAAACGGACACACAGATACGCGCTTTTATCGTTTGAAACTGCGGATGTTCATGAAAAATTTCGAACCGCGAACATCCTTAATTAACACGATAAAAACGTTGCTCGCAACGTAAACACAGATAAACGAGAGATTTGATAAATCGAATGGTATAAATAAATTCCACAACGAAATTTTATTCGTCCAAATTGGAACATGGGATAGTTCAGATATTTAGACGAGTGTTTCGTTCTTCCTCTTTTCCCACGACCTACCAATATTGTTAAGTTACCGTAAAACGGTTTGTTCGTTCCATTACATTGTCAGCTCTTGGCGAGGATTAATTCGCCGTCCATCGCGAGAACCATCTGCGGGGGACGCGAATTAAAACACTTCTTTCGACGACGCGGTGGGTGGTTGAAAATACACGGAGAAAAGTTCTTGGGTAGCCCTCCTTCCGTTGCGACGCGTTTACAGAATACGGGAGAATTACACGGTTCGCATTTTACAACTAAAAACAACCACTAACGAGCACCGTTGTTCTCTCCCAGTTTTTGTTTAAGGATGTATTGGCTACAGTCAATCCCAAAACTTTATGCACTTTAGAAACGCATTTTTTAAAAAGAAATCAGACGTCGGAAAAATATTGCTAATAATAAACAACAAAAAAAAATTTTCGATTTTTCCGAGATTTTTCCAAGGGGTACCCCTTCAATTTCTTCCAAATCTTCGTTTTTGGCCAATAACTCCCAAACCGTTGGACATACGAAAAAATTGCATAAGACCTTTCTTGTAGAGGACGATGAGATCTACAATTTCCATGTAAAAATTTCTCGCTAGCGTCCATAGTTAACGAGTAATTTGTAAAAAACTGTTTTTTCGTTTTTCGTCCATAACTCTTTCAATATTAATGCTAGCGAAAAACTTTTATACAGAAATTGTAAATCTCGTCGTCCTCTACAAGAAAGGTCCTATACAATTTTCCCGTAGATTCAACGGTTTAGAAGTTATTGAGGAAAAACGAAATTTTTTTCCAGAAGTTCGCCGTTTCGACGCTGGAACGGTCGGATTTTGTCAACATCAATAAAATGCCAAATAATCATACGTAACTCGTTAAATATCGAAGTTAGAAGACAAACAACTTTTATTTGAAGTATTTTTCGATATTTTGAGAAAAAAAAGTTTTTTCGTCAGCGTCAATACTTAATTGGATATTTCCATCTATACTTTTTAGCACGTAGCTATTTATTATTAGCATTATACTTCCGACGTCTGATTTCTTTTTAATTATAGGAAACGCGTTTTTCTAAGGAACATAAACTTTTGGGATTGACTGTATAGCCAATACATCCTTAAACCGGCTGCTAGGTAGTAACTGAATTCGTCGACTTTCATGGAACGGGGAGGAGGAAAAGAAATGATCGATAACGCGGATCGACGTGTTTTTGTCCGATGCGTTATCCGCCTCAAAGGGTCGACGCAACATCGGCGTCGCCTACTCGATGTCCTTTAATGAATTAACACACGTAACGTACGGGGAATGACGCATACGGCTTGAAAAAAAATCGTTAAGCATCGGACGACCCTCTCCCACGAACGATCCCCGTCGGAGATAAATGCGTATTACGCACACTTTTCGCGTTAAGGAAATCTTGTTACGTAAAGGGCCGAGAGATAGGAGAAGCTTATGCGTGGAAGCCGATGAGCTGTTAGTACTGTTAGCGTACATACCTACCACTTTTTTTTATAAAATACCAGGGTTTCCTTCGTAATTTTTCACGAAAAAAATACAATATCCTTAATTGAATTCGTCTCGAACACTAACCAAGATAAACGAGCTCCAGTGTTCGAATACAAGAAAGCATTGAAAAAGCGTCGCACGGAATAAGGAACCTTTTATCTAAATACGGGTTTCGCTGTATCGTGTAATAGTACCCATATCCGATCTCACGACGCTTAGTCACTATTGACATTATCTAATTAGTTATCAAATACTCTCGGAAAGAAATTGATCCGACAATTATTAATTGTAGTTACTTGTTATTCTCTAAAACTTTGAACTACGTACTTTAAAATTGTCGGTCGAAACGTTGGCAAAGTTCCTCGAACGAGTTCTTTCTGTTCACAGGGTTCACCGTGTGTAATTCGAGATGCGGATCGTGCCTCGTCTCGGCGCTCGCCGACGACCCGCGAGAAAAACAACGGACAAAAACTATCGAGCGTAAACAGTCGGCTCGGAGTTCGGAAAAACGCGTTAGCCGCTCCGGCGATGCATCTCCATTTATTTTTATACCCAAGTTAAACATTCAGACTTTCAATAAGAAAGTCGTTTATCATATTTAGCCGTACTTATTCGTCCCTTTTTAAATTCATTAGTAAATCGCATCACGAGCAAAATATTCAATACGCGAAAGAACATGTATTCTTTTTTAAGCCGTAAGACGAGAGACGTCTGGCAATGAGAAGAATACCGCGATCAGATCGATTTACTTGTTCCATCGAAAATCGATAAATAAAGCGCGCGTGGTCCATCGAGAGGCTGTCTGCATAGTGTAACGGAACGGCTAGCGAGCGTAACAGAAACAACCAACCACAAGCACCGGATGGTTTCGTAGACGGAGGGTGAAAGATTGAAAGGAAAGAGAGAAGCCGATACGAGAGCATCGATCGCGAGTCGCGCGACGGGCAAACACGCGCGCGCTCGTCGAAAAAAAGGATTCGTCGACTCGTTTCCGATATAGTCGGAAGAATGATGGTCGCGTTTCTGGAATCCGACGCGATATCTCATCCGTCTGAACTCAGCTTCTCGCTCGACTTTAAACGCGAAACGATAAACGCGTTAAGGCAAAACTACGGCGAGCGAGAGAGAACGAGAAAATTACAGGGCGGGTCTTGCCGACGAAAATCGATGGAGATACACGCAGAGCGGATGGAACGAAGACACAAAGGTGCTCTTGACTACGGGGGATGTTCGTTCGCGTCTTATGCTAAGGACGCGCATCTGTACAGCCACCATTTTCACTCACCGAACACCGACGCTATCCCGTAAATCGTGAAAGAGAAGATCGTGTAAAAATGTCGCTTACCTCGCGCCGTCTCGACGATGCTAGGACGTTCGTTCGTTATTTCCCAGGAGCTAACCGGATGGCTCGGTGGTCCTGGTGACGTTTAACGTGTATGTTGACACGCTCGTCGATGACCAGGTGGTGGTAGCGGTGGTAACAGCGACGCTGGCGGTGGTGCTAGTGGTCGGAGTGGTAGATACGAAAAAATGTGTACGCGTAACGGCGACTGCGCCGCTGGACCGAGCGAGACTGAGACTGTGGTTCAATTCAAAGCTAGTCTATGGGACTACCAAAAGCGACCGTGGCTAACGAACTCGTACTACCGTACTGCGTCCTCGTCACAGGGTTACCGTGTACTACGTGTTGCTGTTCCTGCTACCGCTGCCGCTGCCAGAGAGGGGAGCCGCTACTACCACCTCCACTACGACTGCCACCTCTTGCCGATCTCTTCTTATCCTCGTACGCCGCTCTTCTCTTCTCTCTCAACCATCCCTCCGAGTTTCTGGGCAGCGACAATCTTCTCGCGCGGGGGGTCACCGTTAAATCCATCTGATATCCGATGTGTATTGGGGCGACTTTGTCGGCGACGTTGGCGTGTCCCCATCGCTCGAACGAGATGGGCAGATACGTCCCACAGATGCGAAAATACCGTCTATGAGCGAACGATACAAACGCGAGACTGAAGTGTACTTTTTTAATAATGCTATTTTATGTAAAGATATCATTGAGCACGGTATTTGAAAGTTAGGTAATCGGTCTTACAATTAGTTTTTGGTCACGAGACCAACAAATATTCTGGGGTCGTGATACTGTTGCTAAGCGAAACGACAGGATTAGCTCGGAGAAGGAAACTGAGAAACGAATTAAAACGTGCAAGTAATATGGGGAGTAAATAGGAATCGATGTCCCTCAGACACGTACACGCTAAATTGTCAGGCTTTAACGATGTTTGATATAGTTTAAAAGGGATTAACGTTAATTGGGAGACGAGTTAACTGTGACGTTACAGTTAGATACTAACAGAGACACAAATCGATGAGTATACGTGGTCTGGCGAGAAATGAAAATTATGGGGACAGCGCGGTACTTAAACGTAACCGAGATAAAATTAAATTCGTGCTCTTCGAGTCTCGGCAAAGTTTGTTTTCATCGTTGCGGTTCCTTTTCCACCGTTCGGATTGCGAGGATTACGACCGCCGACTTTGCTCGTAAGATATTACGGCCACGTTTAAAGAGTAACTAAGCTGCTCGAGATTTTCATTTTTCCCGTTATTTGCATTCGCTAATTAAAAAGGAGAGAGCAAAGGGACAAAAAATGTATTTCGATAAGCGTTTCACATCCCGTGTAAACCGCGCAGACCGCCGTTCCCGCGTAAATTTACCAGGACACACATACATTATCCGATAACTTGTCCCTCGTATCTAGCGAACGATTAATCTCTGTAACGCGGCGATTAAACCGCAACTGGCGAGAGAGCGGGCAAGAATATCGATTCGAACGAATCGGATGCAAAACATGGTGGTGCACGATGCGTCTGCGACCGTGCACGGAGCTGATCGTAGAACGAACGGTTCACCGTTAACGGGGAGAAAGAAAAAACTCGCGTTAACGAACTTCTACGTTGACCAATGGTCGGGACGCGTTCTTGTTCGACCCACACAGCCCGATATGTGAATTCTGGTAAAACCTTTTTATCGCGGAATGTCTCGACTTCGCGAAAGTCAACGAGCAGGAACGGGTGAGAGGCGGAGAACGACCAGACGAACCGCTCATACACGCCATATATCGCGTACCGAGCACGTTTCTCTGGTTACCCTGTTTTTCTCGGAACGCAGAAGTTAGACGTTCTTCCCCAACCAGCTCAAATCGTCGCGACTCGCGATTCGCAGTCCAGCAAAGTGGGCAGTAACGAGACCGATTTTTTCACGAGATTTTAGCATGGAACAATTCAAATTGACGACCTCCAGACAAAGAAAAAATCGCCTGAATTGCGCGGAGGTTCGCTGCTCCCGTGACCCGTGCATGTTCGGCGTTTCTTAACAACCCGCGGAATTGGATTCCGAACGAACACGTGTCATGATCCTTTTATATTTATATGTACGTAGGTGGCTAGTATCTCCGATCTGTCTTCGGGCTTATGCGACGAATCCGTTCAATTGCGACTCGATATAGAGACGCGCGTTTGTATTTAAATAATTACTACCGATCGCGATAGAAGAGAGGCACGCTAGGTTCGCGTGACGGCTCTGGGTTAGCGGGTTGACGTCGAATAAAATGAAGACTTACGCGCGATCGTGGTACGCGTACGCGATTGATACGTAACGATTGCTAGAAGTGACACACGGTACGAGGGAGTAAATCACGTCAGCGTTAAGGCAATTAGATGAAGAGAATGAACAGTTTCAAAGTCGGGTTCGAATTGATGCGTCGTCTTTGACGGAAACGACGGATGTCTAATGCGGGTATGTATGTATGTCCTACTGTCTATGTACACGCACGGGCACGGACGCACGTGCAAGTTTTATTCGCTTCGCAGAACGTACGTAGGATAAGTGAACGCATGGGCGTCGATGCGGAGCATTGGAAACGAGGAATAATGTGACGCGTATTGTAAATCGTATAATCGCGCAATTTTCATTCATCATCAAGTAGTTACACGTACGTCCATTCGCACGTATACACGAAGGTCGTTGTTTGAAATATCTACAAATATTATCTGAAGGCCGACGCTGCTGAGGAAAAAGTATACCTACCGGTTTAATGTTGAATTTTGCGAATAAAACGGGGTAGCCGACGATCGTGCGGATGATAGGATGGAATGGTTGTGTACGCGTAAAGAGTCTGTCTGTAGTACAGGCCCTGTAGTGTGGTCGTGCAATTGCGCGAAGGAAATGAGATCAAGTTTGAGTGATTGCGGACAGCAGCCGAAGAGACGAGGAGAAGAGAGGCAGGGTACGAGGATAGGACAGTTCAAGAACCGAATCTACAGATTGCCGGCCGGATAAACTGAAACAAATGGAACAGAACGGATCTCGCGTGTTTGGAACGTAAAGACAAAATTGAAAGGAATCTTTTGTGGCATTTCGCGATGCGAAATAATTACACACGATTGATTAAGATTGCTTTCAAAAATAAACATTTATTTCAAAATTAATGCTTACCAGCTGTATCCTAAAAACTAAGATCTATCCTATACACTGACTGTGTTTAGGTGATTTTCTCTTAAGGTTCCTTAAGACTTCCATTGCATTATTAAGTTGTGTTCGTTTTTGTTGTTATTTGCCTCGTATAGTACCGTAATAGCTTCCGTAGCAAGTTCAAACGCTTCCCAATTTACAAGATCACATGACCTTCATTCACGCATAATATATTACATTCGATTGGCAGTACCAGAATACATCTCGCACGTGTCTCGATTCAACACTTGAAAATCATGCTTACAAACTGAGTTCGCATACTAGTACTTCATTGTCACCAAACGTGATCCTCCGCCCCAAAATCTCACTCTCCTGTGTCTCGATAAAGATTAAAATGATAGTACCGCTAAATGGTGATATCACATTTATGGTTCGGAGTATGTAACTGTCCTGGTCGATTGAGAAATAAAAAAAAAAGAGGAAAAATGCGACACAGACCTAGACAGCTTCTTTCGCGGATTGTAATAGCTCTCCGAAAGAAGTTTCCAAATATTGTCGCAACTCTGCGTAACTTACTACTAACACACTCTGTTCGTCTCGTGACATCAAGCATATCTAGAAAAAAAATGTTCGAAAATTTGTATCATTATTTATTTCATGCAAAATTGAGAAAAATACTTTATCGAAAATAATAGTTTTTAAAAATAACAATACCTTATCTTGTGAGCCCGAATCTAGCTTATTCAAGCAAGAAACAACATGTGCCATATCCAACCACGGTCTTCCATCAGCCGTTACCTGGTGGAAAACGTAATCCCTGAACAGTTTGAGCATGTATCGATCACCCGTTTCCGCCCACGTGGGTTCCATGTTAAGCTCGGGTCTCTCATTAATAGTAGCCAACTTTACGAGTAACTTAAATAATTTGCCATTTTCTAGCTCCTTGGCAAGTTCGTTTTCCATTACATCGGATCGGAGCTGAGCCGCATCTAATTGCGTATAAAATCTTGCTCCGATCATCGGCATGAGATCTGTCACGGTCCTTCGTGCTTGATTAGAGAGTAAATACCTGTAAAATAATATCGTGTACATCACTTGTTTTCCTTTCGTCGGTTATTCATTTCGTAAAGACTTTGATAAAATAGGGAAGCAAAACGTATACGTACAGAATAAGGTTTCGAAGATCCGTAGAATAGGAACGCGAGACGAGCTCGAGGGAAGCTTGCATGTTGTCGCGATGGACGGCAAGAAGGCTGCGGCACGCTAACGCCAACACCAACTTTCCTAGAGCGATCAAATCTTCTTGTTGATAATGCGGTACCAGCGTCACTGGACTCGCCGCGTTACCATCGAAGGTAACAACGTCGGGTATAGCTAAGCAACTTAAACGTAGTCTCGTTCGCGATGTGAGTAACACTTTTGTAGGATCTAAACACCGGTACGCCAGACCTAGGTACAAAAAAAAGTTGTTTGCCCGACGATCCGTGATATAAATAAGCTGTACAGGATGCAGAGAATATTATTGAGGAATACGAACCAGCGGCGTGTATAACACGAAGGGCGGCAGTGAGTTGAATTATATAGCTCCATATGACGCTTTCCGGTAGCATACTGCTATGCTGTTGCCTCAAGATAGTGTTTTTGGTATGACTATACGGTCGGGGAGCGTTCGGATCCGACGAGAATGGATCTGTATAACCGTTTAACTCGGTTGCCGAGAAATGTTTGGTTAGCAACGTTTCCGATCCGGGGTGATAGTCGTAAACGAACACCATGGCTGAAATAATAATAATAATAATGTTGTTACGCGCAATGCTTTTTAAAGATTATCAATCGCTTTTTAATATACTGATACGTACAATGATCACCAAAAGCCTTGGTGGTAAAAACTTCTCTCAATTGCACAAGATTCGTGTGCGACAATCGCTTCCACATATCTACCAGCACCATACACTTCGTATTGGCAAGTCTGAAATCTGAAAACATATCGGACTTTTACCTTGATGCTTCTAGATTTTCCTGTGCACAGATCATAAGAATAGGAGGATACTCACCATGTATGCGTCGTAGACAATAACGCGTTCCAGTTTTGATGCTAGTTGCTTTGTACGTCGAAGTTTGATACCCAAGCATAGACGATGCAGGTTTATGGATCGGTTCTAACGGGCACAGCTCGTGATAATTATCTACCTCGTTCGGTAGATCAGGGAATCGTACAACGTCGGGTTGCGCTAACGTCAAAGCATTCTTCTGAAGAATGTCCATTCGCAAACTCTCACTAACAAAGAAACTAGGTGTTGCTTGGGGCGGTGGGGTCGAGGGAGCTGAAGAATTATTGGATGACGGAGGTTTCGTCACAGGTTTCACCGGCTGCAGATGCGAGGGTGTACCAGGATAGACGAAGCCTACCTGACCTGCCACCGTTCCAATCTATCGATAGAAACAAATCTTTGATTAGTACATGATTGATAAAAACGAATCGACGAGCGTTTTTAAATGGTTCCGTACCGGTTCGGTTCCTTCCTCGGATCCGACAGTATCTGTCGATGCATTCCCCAAGTAAAAATATGTTGTACCGCCGACATTTTCTTGCGAATGATAAGAATTATTGAAAAGATTCGGGGAGCTGCTATTGCTACCCGAAAGGTTTCTCCCAGGTACAAACTCTGGACTGGCTGTTACCTTTTTCTGTGGATCCAGAGAAAGGTTTGACAAATGTTTCGTAACAGCTGCGGTACTTAGAGTTATCCCTGGACTTTGACGATTCTGTTCGAAAATGCGAAAAAAAGACAAGTGAATATGTATTCCTGATATCGTTCGAGGATACAATTTACGCGATCCGATCAAATCTATAATCGTACATGATATGAAGCATCTTTACAAAATTCGACTTTGTACAAATAGATTGATGAGTAATATATTACCATATAGGTAGCGAGCTTCGACTCCAGTGGAACACCATTCGTTTGCGGAGTGTATGCGACAAACATTGCTGGATCCATCTCTCCTTCCACCACTGCATTTACCACTGTAGCCTTCGACTCTCACTTCTAGGCTCTGCGTTCTTCTTTGATGAAAATTCCTTTTCCACCCGTTTCTTTCTGACAATTGACAAGTCTGCTCTCTCAGCAAGTACTTCAGCGAGGCCGAATACAGTCTCTTTCAACACAGATGCCCCATACGATATCTATCCTCGGAATCTGTAACGTACATTACATATGCATAAGCGAAAAATAACCACTAGGTATATATAGGCTCTCGATGTTAAATAATGTTCATGATTATTGTATCGCGCATGTAACAATAAGTCGCGTGTATGGAACTTCAAACGATTACTTATACTCTCGTCTATTCTCATATGACAAATAATTGAAAGTTAAAGTTACTTTCCAATACAGTGCATGTATACACAGTAATACTAGCAGTACACACTCGAGCCAAGACGAGTACAGCTATTTGATAAGCACAAATAAAATATTAAACAATTGGAAACGCAAATACAGAAAACATGTTAAGATTAATTCGCGATACACATAAAACCCGTCAGCGTTTAGAAACTCGGTCGAACGAAGGGTTTAGAAAACACACGTTAGTACATTACCCGATTCTATATGTACGATTGAGTTGCCGCCGCAAGGCTATAAACTAGCAAAAATAAGAATATCGTCGGCTCTGAATGAAATTTTGGAAAGCCGACGAGCGCGGAACGATTAATGAACACAGGGAAAAAAAAAAGAACAACCGAAACGAACAAGTAGAAACGCACGCTATAGCAATGGCAGCTGATTTTGACAATACAGCGAAAAAGACGCACTGGATATAACCTTGACTTCACATTCGCTGGTATTCTTCTCACTGTGATCACGGGTCTCCACGTAAAGTCCAGAAGATCGTGGTGCGCGATCGTGTACGAGAACGAGTCACAGGTCTGTCGTAGTATCGGAGCGAACGCGTACTGAATGTCTGCTCGGCTAACATAACCGTTCACGCTGTCACTCGACGTCGCGTCGGTCCGCACGGCACCAAAATTTCGCCCTTTCTAATCCACGTACCGTTGTTTTTGGTGTTGTGAACCCGCGCACTCGAATAGCAACAGTGAACGACTCAATCTTATAACACCCTGACCGTTTATGACATATTTCCGTCCAGCAGACAAAGGAGAAAGCAGAACCAATCCGATCTTGTATGTTTATGGCATGGTGTTCTCCCTTTGCCTCGGCCTCCTATTTTTCTCTTTCTTTCCCTCTCCTCTCTCCAGTCCCCCCTACTTATGTCCTTCGATCGGAGCAGCCACTGACTATTTGCTGGCGCCGCGGCCGCGGCTTCGGCTTCAGCTTCTACCACCACTTCCATTTTCTTTGTCTCCGATCCCGGACGCGGGAAACATAAACCTTGTATTTTTCGAACTACACTATCTAATCCGAATTGAGGACACTACTACTTTACGTAAATTAACAAATATTATTATCCCTTATATTATATTCGCATCATGCATTATCAACGCGAGTCGATTAAAAGAAATATGTCTTGATCTGTCTGCTGCGTTACATAGATATATCGGCATGCGTCGACGATCATATTATATGTTCGTATATTGTATCGTATTTAGAAGATTGATACCAATAGACAATTAATCTATCCTTATCGTCAATCAACACTGATCAGTAAATATATATTTGTAGTACACAACACAATGTACACATACGTATTGATGATCAACGGATACCGTTAAAAAGGAATACACACCCTAACGATGCTTAGATAAAGAGAATTCGTTCTTCTTAAAGTTAGTCGATGCTACCTTTGTCAAAAAAAAAAAATGTCACAGCGCATAATATACGTTCTACGTTCTATTGACTGTCCTGATTTTAAAGGACTGGCATCTAAACATGTAAATGCCCAATGCAAACTGACTACATTAGATACATATCTCATTGAAGAATCGCTACACATATACGTATCAACGATTAATCCTTCGTATTCGTTCAAGTCATTTATATATATTCGTAAAAAAGTTACTTTAAAACTGTGTTCTCGTTACCTATTATTATTCTGCTAGCAATAATGCGTATATTAGCATGGATTGGAAGAGTTCGTTCCTCAAAGACGCTCCGCATCGCTGTGAGAGGGGCCACTGGTAGTGTACCCTATAGTTGATAAAGCGAAACCTGAATCAGTCGTCAAATCCATGATTCAAAACACACGAATTCTGTTTATTGAAGACACGTTGTACCGTGGCATCGAGTTTTCGACGACTTGGAATTATCCGCTAACGGACACTCGTAAAACTTAGACAATAACGATTAATACGACCGTTAACGGACAGTTTAAACTATATATCGGTCTGAATAAACTCGGAGAACATGATTATACCGGTACGTTGCTTTACTTGCGGAAAAGTGATCGGCAACAAGTGGGAAGCATACCTCGGTTTATTGCAGGCAGAATACACCGAAGGGTAAGTAGTTAATAACTTTTGCATAAAACTACATAAAATACATTGTAAATGAAGTACGTAAACTTTGTACATCACCTACGGTGGTTAGCTAACCTCGAATATATGAAAACACGAAAAATAAATGATACGAATAATAGACTAACTTGATTTTAAATGATTTTTACTAATATACTTTTTCGAACCTATTCGTGTGTTACAGAGATGCTCTTGACGCATTGGGTTTAAAACGATACTGCTGCCGCAGAATGCTTCTTGGACACGTAGATTTAATTGAAAAGTTGTTGAATTACGCACCGTTAGAAAAGTAAATAGTATAAAATGTTACTTGCATAAGACTCATGTAAAGATATGTTCATTTTGCATCGTGTACGTAGTGGTAAGGATAGGATAGGACAAGTTATACAAAGGCCATAAAATGATACATACTTTAGGATCGTAATCGTTTCATTATTCTTCTTTTACCAGCAATATGTAAAAATTTCCAACAATTGTATAAAAAGTTCTTTAATTTATAACAAGAGTTCGATAAGCAAAAATTGCTCGTTTCATTTTTTTTTCAATTATACACTGATATTAAATGCAGCATAGATGAATGAAACATTTCTCGCACTGTTCACCATACACGTGAAACATTGAACGGCAACTTGAACTTCATACACGTTTATGTATGTATTTAAAAGATCTGCTCATAGATGTTTCAAATATTACAACAAACCTTACTATGACGATAACTTATATTAAGTTAAAAAAACGAAGGTTATACTTTAAGATTTGATTGTTAATAATGTATAAAAATTGTATTCCAAATAATGCGCGTTCGTGTTTATAAAAGGACTGACTAAAATTGAAAGTGCCTGCTCCATTCGATAAATAGCATGTATCAAGATCAGTATAAGATTAAAATTGCAGTATATTCTTCCGATGTAAAATATTTCCTATAAATACTGTCAGTTTTTCTCAGTCTATTCTTTCCTACGAATTAAATAGACTTTCTTATGTCTTAAGTTTTAGGAACGAAGTTTACTATTAGGTTTGCTCTCGTTAGCCACCTGATAACGATTAAATCTTTTCATATAACCTTCCCCATTATTACTCTTCTTATCGTACAAACTATTTGTGCGTATACTATTTCAACTATACTGAATGTCGACTTCCCAAGATTTGTTCGTCGATTGTTGCCCACGTAAATAATCTACGTGAGTACATTACTAGACCCCTCTCGTAAGCGTAGGTTTGTGTTGTATCTAAATTTTGATACGATTCTCCATTGATCGTATACGTTTTACAAAATAAGTCAGCGTCTCGATCTTTACATACTGTTTTGATTCCCGTGATTGTCGTAAAATAATAGAACTATTAGAAAATGTTGAACAGCCTCGAAAATCTACAGATCTATGCAGATAAAAAACAAATTCTCTTAGGTATACAGCGCGGCGATTTGTATAAACGCGCTGCGAGATCCAAATATTAAAGCCATAATGCCGATGACGCATATAATTATGTTTTTCAATGCTACCCAGTTTCCTGGCCCGAATCCAACCTCCCAGTACGTCACCGTTTCAATGAATACAGGGATTAAAAGACCCAGTATCGAAAAACAAAATGCCCCGATCAGCCCAATAAACGGTTCGATGGTTGGGACAATGACCGCCAATAAAACTGCAACATAAAACGACCCGTATTTGTAGAAATGATCGAAACCTAAAATGGTTATAGCGGGCGTGTAACAAAAGTAAAAATCTTACCTGCGCCCGAAACCATGACCGTTCTTAAAATATAATTTACCAACACCGGCTTTTTCTGGAACCGATCTTTTATACCGTTCCACGCGATGTCGAGACACACGTAGAATTGTAATCCAAACGTACAATAAACAGCTAGAGCAATTAAGATTTTGACAACTTGAGCCGGTCTGAAAATATACATTGAACCGTTACGATTAATATTCGGCCGTGATTTCGTTGCGATCATCATAATCATTCATTATTCCTACATTTCTTCGGTGGGTAAGTTTAAAGTTATACTGTCCATGGTATCATTTTGGTATCTTAGGTATCCTAAGAATCCGAGTAAAATGTATATCAGCGTAACCCCGGACATTCCTTTGTTCAGAACGCCGCAGATACCGATCATGTGTTGCGGCGTTTTCATATTATTCTCCAGTGGCATTACGACGCCTGGAATGACGAATAGTAATTACTATATGAAAATGAGTTATCATCTAAATCTAAACGATCGAGTGCATACCTATTGCTTCCATTGCAAAAATCGTAATGCTGAAGAACCGTGGGAAATCCTCGATGGGGGCGATCAAGGGTAGAGAGGTGATCGATGGGATATCCATAACTAAATAATAGAACGTGATTCCTAAACCGGTTCCCATGAATATATTGGCCACCATGGAAACGGGCGCGAGATACTTCAGATTCGGTATCCAGCTGAGCAGTATCATAGGCACTAATAAGATAGCAGTCATCAATCGGATACTGAATTCGCCGGATCCTTCATCCTTGTAATGTTCGATGATTTGGTTAAAATTCGCGGCAACGATAACCGTGTACACACTGCAGGTGCCGAAGTACGTTGCGAATAAACTAATTTGTATAAGGTACCTGTGGACGCGTTACGAGTGCATTACTATAACAGCCGACGAAACCTGATCTCTACGTTTCGATCTTTGCAACCTACCTAATTGGTTTTGAGAACCTTCTGGCCCATTTTGGCCCCGTAGCGAATGCAACTTCCGCTACATCCGCGAAGCTCATCTCCGTACGCCTCGTTTTGTGGTATAATATATGTGCACATTTTATCTAGAATACCAATTCGATTTACATAATCGCTCTTTACGCTATATTGCTCGGCGGCCTAGTATTTCCTTACCAAAATATACGCGCAGTGCGTGCATACGAATGCCACTAGAATCGTAGCAAGTACACCGAGAAGGAGGCCGGCATTCTTGAAAGCTATCGGCATGGATAATATACCCGTTCCAAGGGAAGCTTTCAATAAATGCGTCAATGTGTCACAATCCCTGAAACGACATCAACAAACATGTTTGGCTACACGGTATTTAACATTGACGTAATCGTAATCTTTTATTGTTTATTGCTATTGCTACTGGTACAGTAAAAAAATGATTAGAGATACGGTACGACATCGAGGGTACAAGAGTTTATTAAACATCCTTATATGATCACGTTTATCGGAACTTACGTCGTTGGGTTATCTACTCTTCGTTCTGTGAAGGGATCGAAACTTTTTCCATCGACTTGTCCGGCTTCCATATCTCGCGGAGCGACTTGCACTTTATATCTGCAACGAGCAAAGTACTGTCATGCTAAAGAAACTAATAATGCCGATAGATTATACGCTGTCAATCGCGTTCGATCGATTCTTACTTTGTTAATACACCATCTTTCATATTCGACCCATCTTGGGGCAAGAAGGTTTCCAGTTCAGTTGGGGCTTTGTTATCCTGCGGTATAATAAACATTTTTTATTTGATCGCATTGCTATTATGACTATGAGAGATATCATTGATATATACCATTTTGATAGGTGTCGACCAACTTGATTATCTACGTGCAATTTACTCGTGATTATTTATTCCAGCGTAAGTTATCTGCAATGAAACAAAAGAGGTTCACCGATTAAGATTATTACTAAAATCAACTCCCACTAGATAGATCGTATAATAGTTTCACTGTATTCGTAATACGACTGACTTATCTCATTTTTAAATTAAAGCAAAATAATTAGAGGCGTAACGATGTACAAATCGTAAACTTACGAAGTTCCGAACTAATTATTCTTCGATTTGTAATGCAAAATCATGGGAAAAAAGGCAAATCACTATCGCGGGTTTGTCGATAAGCGACACGTTCTACTGGTTAACATGCAAGAAAGGAAGTAATTTTATATTTCGGCACAATAGGAATTATTATCGCGAGTTCGATATGCCGATTAATTGCCTGCTGTTGTTAAGATACTATTATCATTAACTCCTTTCCGATACCGAAGCCGATCGATTATTCGAAAACATTTAATGTACACAATATCCTCTTTTTATAGATAAAATAACACGGTAAGTAGATCTGAAAGCCTTTTAAGCAGTACAAATATACCGTTCGAGTTGGTAGCTTATCAATAAGAGACCGTACACTGAAAGAGAATAAAGTAAGTAACGAATATCTTAAGAGCTACCGGTGTCATAAAAATTAAATATTAGCTACAAATATCACGTGTATTTAGTGCTTGAATATCAAGTCGGGTGAAGTTACGCTCCGAAACGTGTACATACATACATACATTCATTCATTGAAACTATGAAACTACCCATAAAAATCATAGTCTACGATTCGTACAAAATCGAAGCATGTGTAATGATATAAAAGTAAACCATTATCAGAGATTGCATTCGACTTGCACGCGCGTTAATTATGTACACGGAAATGCAACTTGAGAAAATACGAAACGACATGGCGAGAAAACTTAGCATAAAAACCGATAAAAGTGTAACGATAACGATAACATCTTTGACAATACAAATGATTATAATACCTCGAATCTCATCCATTATTTAAGATATACATGCAAGGAGTGAAAAAGCTATCTTCTATTTTCGATGACCGCAGCTGCTCGAGGGTAATAAATTCTAGTGTAATATTGCTCGAGGCTTAAGGATTTAACCGAAAGCTTTGAACAGCTAAGCTTAGACGCTTATTTCTATTCAGCTTTACGTAATGTTATTTATTTCAGTGGTCTTCTTACATAATTTATAACGTTTACAAATTCGCTCTTTGTAAGGAGAACGTTAATTCGAGGCGGACGCATGCATATTTAACAGAAAATGATTTGTCCGGAGCATATTTTTATTTGCAAGCGAGATGCACACGGAACAGGCCGTGGTCGAAGCCTTAGAAAAATGTTCCATTGAGCACGCTGTCCATCGATCATTCTTGACGTAACTCCGGACATTGTCCTCAAAAATACAGAACCGTTGGCAATCTCTGATACGGTACTCGCTAATGGATACAAGCGTGTCGAGCTTAAAAATAAATCTCAAAACAATCGTCTAAATCTTTCTCTCCTCGATTAAGCTAAAAAAATCAACATTTTTTTTAGCGTAATGATAAAAATTGATAGCGCGGTCGTTGTTCGACATACGACACGAATCGAGATCCCACTTGCCATGGAAAGGTCATTTACCAGAACAAAACCGGTAATCTAAGTAAGTACGGCGCACGATACAAATGACCATTTACGTGTAAACCGTGCGTGTAGGTATCTGCCTTTCGAGGTGTACATTACACATATTGCGTAGCTTATGCGCAAACATTTTTGCAATACGAACTATCTGCCCGTCGTTATCCTTATCTCTATAATACCATGGAATATACTATTCCAGGATCGCAGGTTATCGTGGTACCGAAAGCTGTACGTTTCTCTACATGAAATATTAGCCTCGTCATTGTGTACACTTAACTTTTGAAACGTTTCGTTTGCACATACCTCCGGAGCATCTATTTTGGACCTTCGGCAAAATCTGCGTGTATGAATAATTCTTTCCTAGATATTTCATGATTAGCAAGACTACCGCGAATTCCTTGAAAGATGGAACGAAATTATGATTACTTGTGACGCGAGATAATCGACGTGACGGTGCAGTTTGTTATAGTCATCCGTTAACAATAGCTCGCACTGAATCTTTGAAGATGGTTTCAAAGCGCCGCGCACTGACAATCGCAGATATGTTAATTAGACCGCGACGCCACTGGCATAATTTAACGAAGATCGTTTATCCGGAATTGAATGTATGACGCATCAAATGATGTTTTCATAGACACGAACATGGAATAGTAAAATAATAAATGGCAATAATAGAACTTGACGAAGAAACAAGAGAATTCGAATCTGACGAACAATTCAATTTTTGAAAATACACAAAATCGTGCTTCAACAATTTAATTTGTTTTCAACATCGAGTTACCATATCATTACAGCTCGATATTTATACGTGTAATTAACTACGATGATATGACATTATTCCGTGAAAGGATACGAAACACGGGCAGTCGAGGTTGCAATTTGTTAGCATTCAACACGTCAGAACATGAAAGCAGCCGTGACTGCGACGATTATTTGTAAGATATCAGCGTTATATATAATTTGTGGGGCAAAAATGTACACCTGTTTGGTGAGTGAAATAAAAGTAATCTTATATAACTGTGTTTGCACTTACGTTAGTTTGATAACGCGTCGAAATGTGAATTGACGTTACTCGCACGGTTTCATGTTTCAACGACTGGCGAGTTCTGCGATATTTCGTGGATTCGCCGTGGAATGACGTAAAATCAGATAAGACGACTATGGCAATAATCTTAGCGGCGCGATCCTAGACCATTCGCATTACTATTAATTAATCTTTGATCTATCCTCGTTAACGCGGCAATTACGGGAACGTGTGTTGGAAAAATTGGGTCATTCAACTTTTCGAATTAACCTTCCGTTCATTGCGGTTAATTTTACGATAAATTCCGTGATCGAATCACCGAGGAACTAGGTAAAAATGCGACGGTACTTGATGTACATAAGGTAGAAAGAATCGCAGGTGTAGTGGAAAATCACGTATGCAGTGGAAACCTTTGCCCGATTCCTATCGGCGGACCGTATCCCTCAATAAGTAGATAAGGTTACGATGATTCTGACCCCGCATTTGACTCCTGACCATGGTTTAAACCCGAGTCATGTTTAGCGATAATTAATGAACTATCGTTAATCCGTATGTAAATTCAACCGTTCCATCTAATTGGACCAGAACAAAAACTGATCCAATCGTTTTCATTGATTTCTGACGAAATTGATTGAAAATTAAATAATCAATAAACGCTCTCGTCAGGCTAACTATTACTCTTATGTAGAAGCATTCTTAACAAGAAACGGCGATATTTATTCCAATATATTTACTTTCTACGTTTTTTAGCATCGCCGTGTAAATGAAACGCCGATAAAACAAGGAAATCTCGACTCCTTCGTTGATCGGTTTAACAAACGATAGAATTAGTCGCGAAGTTTTTTCCAAGGATAAATTGAAACTAACCAGTTTTTACTAGTTTTCTGCAAGAGAACAACTGTGTAACTGTCGAAGTAAAATAACGCTTATCTGAAACAGATAAATTATAAAAAAGGACGCGTGCCGCGATAACTTCGGACAAAATACCTATTGTGCTTTGTGTCATATGCTTTATATGAATAACAATCGCACGGAACTAGAATGTCTTGTTCGTCTAAAAAAATGTTGACCCTGTATGCAGACTGTCAAAAAAACGGTATAGGTAATCGTGTCGCCACGTGTGCCGAATAAACACGTGTTGCAATAGTAATCACCTGCAGTCGTCACGCGAAGAGTGATACTTGGAGGTTGCCAAACGTGTTTGAAAACTAACTTACCTTGAGACTCGCTTTCCGAATTTATTCTCGCGTCTGTACGACGTGGTATTGTTATAGGATAGAAGTCAAGGCTCGTTTTACGAGCGACGCGACGCGAAACAACTTTCGATCAAACGATTGACCACCCCGGACGATTAATTTCGTTTGTCTTATTCTTAGTCTGCGAATGCCGCCTAATTCAATGCCAGCTCGTAACGACCCATTCTAACTTTAATACACGGACTTCGTACGAAAATGACAACGTTCGTTAAGTAGAAAGTTTCTACGTAATGGTCGTATAAATCAACCGGTTATGTCAATAGAAAGGAAAGTAAATCCGTTACACACGATAAGACGCGAGTGCAAGGTCAATGAAATTATTCATAGTCCATAAAGATTCTTGAATAGTTCTGGCTTCGACCGGTTCTCCTCTCGAGTTCAAGGAGACACGATGCTGACACTGCGTTAACTTGAGAATCATGAGTTGACCTGAGATTTAGGATTTTGGTCAGCCCTTAGGTTCCAAGAAATGACACGCCTTCCCAAGCCTACATCCGTATAATTTCACACATGGAAGACACATTTGTCCATAAGTTCTCTTCGACACAAATCGAGTTCGTCTATTTGATACAACTTATTTAATTAATTCATATTATTTCACTTTAGACCAGATAATTTATTTGGAAGAAAGCATTTGTTCCTCTATGAGAACTTACTATGATAATTTAATCTATCAATCGGTTTAACTGATTACGTCGACATGATGCAACACGTTATTCGAATTAGCTTTCCCATGGCATGTCCTATCTATCCCATAATTTCGTGACGCACGTCATCAGCAAGTAAAATTAACTCGTTTCGAGTAGGCAGCAAGAAACTCGCGCACGTGCGAAACTTCGTTTTCGTTAAAGGTTCTAGAAATCGACACAGAGTTAAGATAATTAATAGGGATGGCAGTGTCAGGATGATGCGAGAGAATCATTACGGAGGGAAATCGATTTTTGTCTTGGGGAGAGTGCAACGAACGAATTCGCTTCTATCAATATCTGTTGTACTGTAGAAATGCGTGGGTACCAACGGATAGGTCCGAAATATCGACGCGAAGTTACATCATACGAAGCTACCGTGCGATGAAACTACTATGAGGAGCACGAGCCATACAAGTCGCGTCCACGCAGCAAACTTAGCACCACGTGCTCGTAGCTGGCGCGGTGAATCGCCATGTCTACGAGCTTATCACTAAAGTCTACTGGAAACCACAGTTTCCTCACTCGAATACTTAATTAAATGAGAGATATTTTATTAAAAGCGTCGTTAAAACATTATTAGCGATCGTATTCAGCTTATGACCAACAACCGTTACTCGTTACGAAACGCGTTCACATATGCTTAAACTTAAGACTCTTGATTCACGTACTTTTTAAAGCGATTGATAACGTTTGATGGCATAAACTTGTCTCTAACTAAATTGTATTATTGCATCGATGCCTTGGGCAATTTATGTTCGAAAAAATAGTTGAAGAAACGTTTTGATTGTAAAGCGAACATTGCATCGATAGCAGAATGGTTACTTGTACGGTTAGACGCGCGCGCGCAAAGCGTCTCAAGTCTCAAACCCGAAACGTATCGAAGGTAGAATCCGATAGAATTGTAAATTTCGATGCCATTCAAATTAGCTTCCTGTTAGGGAAGCAGACGCGGAGAACGTTGGACGCATTCAAAAGATGCACCGCGTCGATCTCTAACAAAATAATATAACAATCGTAGTACCAAATGTGAGTGCTTACAAAATCTGTGTTGATAGCGATCAATTGCCACAGGTAACGTATCCCGCGCAAAGATCTAATTTTGAGATCGATCGATTGCATACGGCTTTGATCATTATCGTCATTTCCGAAGTTCGCAGGCTGATGCAAGTCTACTTTGTAATTTAAATCGCTAAGTTGCCTTTAAATAGCGACGCTTTGTGATAATAAATCTTGAACAGTGGCACACGTACCTGTCGTTTGTCACAGAAAGTGTCACTCTGATGGGATTTTATGGTGTATAGAAGGAGCCGCGTGGCGCGTGGATCCCGTAGCTCAACGTTACTTCATTTCTGGCAAACGCCGGTACGGACGCACGATGTCACGGGGATCCACGGATTTATCGTCGACGCAAATGCGAGAACCAGGACGCGAATTTGTCTCACAAAGTGACTCGTGGTACGAGTACCGGCGGTACCCGCGTAATGTATCGCGATCACGGACCGAACGAGACTACCGAGACTACCGTCCAGACAAGAATAAACGGGAATAAACTGAAAGTTTTTGTCCCCAGTCCCCGGAAGAGCGTCCACCGCGTTTCATCGGCTAACCGCTAGAGGTCCACCCGTCTACCCAGCAAATCAGTACATGCATGGATAGATGCATAGCGTAATCAAATATCGAACTCTTCCCGTAACTCCAATTTCCCGTTTATCTCTTCCTCAACTGCCATGTCATTGATCGAACGATTCTTACAGATCTAAAATGTTCTGTTCCAGTCTAAAGATACGTACGCGCATCTACGATGCGATTACTAAGCCGCCGCCGTTTCGCGGCGAGTTAAATTTTGATCGATCGATTTCGTCTCAGAACCGTGCCCAAACGCAGTTACCAACTCGTTTCGACAACAGTTTTTATTTACTCTTTTCACGAGATAGTTTTCCCTTTCTGTATAGCGTTGAAATGATTTCTGAACTTGTTATTAAATCGCTCCTATCCCGCGTTGTCTCTCCGTCTTAAAAGAGAATGATTTTGCGCTCGATTATCGAATTTAATTGAGTGTAACCGAGGCTAACAGAATTAATATTTGCCGTTGGAGGAGTGGTTCTTGCGTGGTGAAGTTCGTTCAGCGAATACGTGGGAAAAATTTTATGATGAAATCCTGGCCGGCATGTCCACAGCTACGTAACATAATCACGTGCGAATAAAGCGAAATATAATTACACGTTTTGAACGATCTGCGCCAATAAACTATCAGGCATTCGAATCGTTATATTAATCTAACATTATTGCTCTCTATGTCAACGAATCAATGTAATTGCAAATGTATTGCGTTCAGTTATATAAATTTTACTCTTATCTTCCGCAAAGATGAAATTTCAGACGGACGGTGACGAATAACGCTAATTCAACAGAGATATCGTAATTTTTATCGCAATTAATCGCAATTCATGGTGCGTCGCGCATACACGCGTAATGTTGATGCTTTCATTGATAAGTACCGAGAGTGGAAAGGGCAATCGATAAAGTGCAAAACGAGCCGAATGTGACAAGCAGGAAATACTGTAACGCGTCGATTGGTCCATTATTCCCGATGTTTATCGTCCAGTCTTTTTAATTAATTCTGTACTAAGAGACATTAAATTGTAGCACAAAAATCTATCTCATTATCTATGGAATTCGCAAGCATGAAACGAAAAATGAACATAATCTCATATCGTAGCTTTCCACAGCGTAATTTGATATTCCACGTAAATGTTAAGTAAAATGCTAACGTTAAACGCGAATTCTTTACTTTGCGTTTGCTGCTCGCTTATTCTAGGCCATTATTATTTGATATACGACGTTATTTGACGCGTATTTGAGACGCGGACGACGTTACAAATGGGAAAATCTCATTTCGGGCATCGGTCTTTTTCCCGGGGACCGCAGAGGAACGATCAATCTCGTTGGCTTGTTTTTCGAATACCACGTGTGCAGCTCGTGTAAAAACGGGTAGGTCAGTTTTCGCAGCTCTTCGTGCCTTTTATGATTCTCTTTCGGAAAAGGTATATCCTCGTGAAGAGGTTGCCATCGTTCATCGCCAAAATACTTTGGAGCTTTGACTTGCACGTCATCGTCCGTTTCACAGCAACAAGCTGAGACGCGTGCTAAGAAATTTCAAAACGATGTCGCGTCATTTTCAGAAAATATTCTGAGAAAATGTGACTGACTATATAAGTAGAAAGAATTCACGTACGATGTTCTTTCGAGGAAACACGTTCGTCAACAGGTGGACTCGCCGAAGGGGTTTCGTGCATCTTCAAAACTACTCTAAAGGCGTCCGCTCGTTCGAGGGCATCCTGCATGCTCGTGTCGTCTGGATTCTGCGGTACAGAATCGAATATTCACTTTCGGTCGACGCGAAATCGCTCGTGGGAAATCGAGTGGACGGGTGCCAAATGCGCACAACCCATTTTTTAGTATGCAACTTCGCGTCTCGCGTTCGTTTTGCACGTTTTCCGACGAGCATCTAATGGCGCAGCCTTGATTAATCATATGTCATATGTAAAACGCATGTGACGTCTCGCGTGTGTACACAGCATCGACGAGGTCGCCAAACACAGCGCAGCTGCTTTTCACATAATCGTGTCAAAAGTCAACTTCTTTTCTACGGAAAACGTTCCACGTGTCTACATTTTTTTGCTCGACTTTTAAAGCATCGTAATATTTGGTATCAGCGATCGAGGATTTTGAAGCTGTTTGTGTGTCGGTAGAACTCGAACCCATCAACTTTTAAGTCGACCCATTTGGCTTCTCAATCAATCGCAATTTAATTGTATACTTTGGATGAATAAATGTTCGCTTTGGCGGTAGTAAAACCTTCGACCTTGATCTATTTTGCAGCGATTGCAAATATAATATCTTTGATAGAATGACGATTTTTAGCTGACGAAACGTCTGGAGAGCTTGTACGCATATGATGATTCCAGTGGAAAAGAACAGCGTTGCGTGATATTCCGGATATTTAATTCCACCAATGCGCCATTCTCACGCTAACATCCTGACGGACAAACGGTTTATGTTGTTTCTCCGTCAGGTCGTTAGATTATAATCCTTCGTCTTCACACGCACTTTTAGAGACAGAATAAAAATAATACAATTATTTAACGGGAAATACGGTGATACCTCCATCCGATGAATCACGCCAGGTATATACTTCTTCGGATGATCCATATTAAGCTTCTCGCTAAGTTTCGCATCGTGCTGACTAGATTCTTGCAACTTTTCGACCGTGTAATCATTTATGTTTCCCAATGGAAGACTCTTCGGTTTCTCAAACTTGTGTCTCGCCTTTAAGAAACCACATGGTTCGTCATCGTCGTCGTCATCGTCGACCCTATTGATAATATCATTTCTTTGGACAACCGTGGCGAAACAAAATTACGCGATATTCACTTCTGTACTTCTTCCTTTTTGGTGCAATCCACGATGGGACCGCTACGTTTCAGAAAATTCTTCCATCGCCTGTCGCGAATGTACCATAATTCGTGCTGTGGCGATCGTGGGAATATCGAAAAAAGTGCTAAACGCGATAAGAAAGAGCAATTAATCATAGTGAAGCAAAGTCTTCTATCTCGTCGATAGAATGCAGATTTTTAAGTACCCCGTTCAGGCGTTTGCGTTTTCTATGTATTCGATTATTATTGCATCAGCGCATAAAATCTGTATTCATCGGCGAGCAGATTAATTTTTCTGATGACTCGGTTCATATAATTGGGATTACAAATCACTCGTGACTATTAACGAATTAGTGTCATGAGCACGATTCGCTTCGCTGATGATTACTTCTCGAGAACTTCAATTATTTCTTACGGTCGACGCGACGACGTTCGATTGGCCGAAATTGCCGAGTCCGGTATCTGTCCACTCGTTACTTTAAATGGGAAACAATTAATATTCCAGACAACTCGGATGATCTAATCTGGCAAGCGGGACGATCCCCGGACCTCGGCAATGTTACTATCCCTGACAAAAGGTTCTTAAACAATGCTCGGTCCGGACGACATTAAAGTGGCTAACATTTCAGACATAGAGACTTTGTATGCTTCGTTTATCTGATAATACATGATATTTTACTGATTACTTATACATGATATTAAAACTGTTCGCCGGGGGTAGTACAAGAATCGAGCACCGCTTTGCGATACAAATTCGATGCAAGCATAAGGATATAATACAGACATCGTTTCCGTGCTTGCTGATAATCACGGTCCGGTTTAGGCAGAAGACAGAGCGTTCGGAAAACGAGTCCATCATCTTTCGTGGGACAGGCCACGTACAGTTCCTTCTCCTTCGCTAACGACCGTTCCAGAGAACAAGGATCGAGTTCCCGTATCGGCGCCAGCGGGTCGACTGGAACACAAACGGTAACGTAAACGGCTAAATCTAATTCGACCGCGTTAACTCGATTGCGACATTGGTTCGACGGTGCAATTGACCGAGGGGGATCTCTCGCGATTAAACGGCGCTTGTTGAGTTCGCGGCCACTTGATTTCCAACGAAACGAACGCGAAACGATCATGTATACATGTATGTGTACGCAGGGCCTTGGATTAGATCGATTCTATAACCCAGGAAACGGCGTAGTATTTAAAAAAATAAATGTTCGTAGATAGTAATAGGTGCAACGGTTTTTAGAGCAAACATTAGATTGCAGATTTTCAGAAAGGCCTTATCGCTCGTGTTCAAACACGATTGCCGATAGACTTACATACTGTCCGTTTGATTGGTTTCAGCTGCTTAGCCACGTATTTATGGGTGGGAGCCGGTTTTCCATGATAGAATATTCCGTCGGTGCGAAAACTCGGCGAAATACCGGTTAAGTAATAATCAAGAGGTGCTGGCTCTGGAAACTAGATACCATCGGAATTACGCTACGGATACTTTTAACCGATGAACGGTTCGTTATTCGCATGTACCATAAACATTTTTATGTCTAAATATTTCCTAAATCGACTGGCGAGTTTGAGCACGGTTTACTTGTGAAATTACAAAATCGAGGGAAAGGGAATCATCGAGTCGATGAAGTCGACGATGATCGATCGATGGTCCATAGGAATTGCGGTTCTTCTGTCATGGCTAATAACGATAATTTTATCGCGGTTCAGCATCGGTCGGAGTAGGTTTCGTTGAAAAACGATTGCGAGAGCGTTGGACGTTTTCGATTCAGATTCGGGCCGGTCATCGTGACTCGGATTAAAACATGCTCGAATAACGACGAAGCAAAAGTGGAACCAGGTTCCCGAGGTTGTATCTCATGTCTAATCGATAATCCTCGTGCGGGCGTCCCGCGTCAAACTTCACGAGAAAATTCTTTAACCTGATTCCATAAAAATTCTAAGTTTAATATCCGTAAATATCAATGAAGATAAATCCGGTGTGAAATCGTATGGGCCAGTCTAATGTCGTCGGGCCGATCGACTCGCATTGATGGAGCGTGGTTCGCGTACGAAGAAGAGATCTTCGAAGGAGAGCAAAGGCAAGGGAGAACAGAGTCAGCGAAGCCAGCAAAATGTATGCCCGCTCGGTAGCCGCGAACTGCTTCCGGACAGTCAAGAGCAGTACCTGTTCCTGTTGGAATTCTTCATCCACCACATGACCAGCGAGCGTCTGGCGAAGCTCAACCAAATGTTCTTCGTGCCTACAACGATAACCATCGAGTTTCTCAACTTCACTGGGGACGACAGCATCGAGATAACCCCGGTGGATCCCTTGTTCCATCCGCAGGCAGGCGTCGCGGACGACGTCGAGTACTTTTACTCCGGGCGATCCGTCACGTTCGCCATCGACCAATACACGGTCATTAACAGACTATACGAGCTGATAATCAAACTGTGCGTGGACAAGAAGATGCCGGAGGGGGTAAAACCGGACGTGCCTGTAGGCAGCGGGGAGTTGGATCTCTCGAAGCATTTCGCCGCGTTGAGAAAGGAGATGCTGCAGTGTTGGCACAAACTCACGCCGCCACCAAAAGTGTTCGAGGGGGAGGTACCGTTGATCTACAACGATTCCATAATCGGATGCATCTGCATGTTCGTCAGGCTATCTGCTTTCGGGCAGACCATCGTCACGGAGTTCGACGCGCCTCCGGACAAAACCGTCTCCTCGTACATCTTCAAAGGCGACGATACCATGGACAAGTCGCCGGCGTACAAATGTCGCATAATCGACTCGAAGACAGCGGATGTTTGTAGAGATTCATTGGACGAATTGCACAAGGGCGGACCACCGTGTCAAGTTTGCATCCCTGATGAACACCCGTGCACACCGTGTATGCGGCCTACCGGTGCCGTCCTCAAACCTAACGTGACTTCCGACGTAGATTGTGAGAAACCGGTGTCGGCGTCCAGGCCGACGCGATCCAAACCGGAAATGTGCTCGGACGTCCAGAAGCAGCCGGGTCTGATCCAGTCGAGTCGAGGACCGGCGCAACCCTGCGGGAAGGCGGTGGTCCTTAAGGTTTCCGGTGTGCTGGACACGGGCCAGGATCGGAAACCCACGGTTACGGTCGCACCAGAGACCGATGGTACCAGTCCAGTCCCTTGCGATCCTGATCACGACGTGTTCGTCCTCAGGATCGGGAAGAAGGGCATTGTCGGTGCCGGAGAGAAGTCAGACATTCAATTGGAAATGAGAACACCGAAGGGACCCGAAAGAGGACCACCGATCAGATGTGAGACCAGGGAAATACAGACGGATGAAAAGAAAGATAAGAAGAAAAAGAAGAAAAAGAAAGACGAGAAGGAGAAGGGCAAAAAAGACGACAAGAAGGAGAAGAAGAAGTGACGATCCAGCGTGATATCGCTTAGATGTTCGTTTTGTACTCGCGTTGCGATTTTAATAAATCTGTATTTAACCGACTAGAAATCTATCTTTGTTCCATCCCTGTTTATCCAAAATCTATCAAAATCTGTACGACTAAGCGTGAAAAAATCGATACGAGAGAATTGAAAATAGAGCGCCCTCTGACCAGCTTTTAAACCTAAACAATTTATTTGACTCGACGGGAACTTCTAAATTAAGGGTTAAACCGATAAATATTCCCGAGGAAATTGAGAAAACCATGAGAAAATCTTGAGAAATATTGCAACGTCGAGACATGGTCGAAATGGCAGACGACCAGCAACTATTCTTGATCGAGTTCCTCGTCGACAGAGTTCAAATCCCGGTGATAAGAGCGATGCACGACGAACTGTTACCCGCGTGCACCTGCGTTTCGTTTCAAGTAATTCCTCTTTCGTGCAATTACTTCCGTCGTAACTTTAGTAAAAGTCGATGCGCGTGTAGATCCTCAGTCTGCCACCCATCGACATCTGTCAAGACGCTCTGACGGATGGCTGCGGCTGTTCCGAGGGCGACACGCAGATCTTTAAGAAAGGAAAATCCTGCTTGTTCGCGTTACCGTCGATCGTTCTTCAAAGGCCGTTGACCACGTTCCCCATAAAGATGTCCGTGTTCAAGAAACTACCACCGGGAGTCCTGCCGGACGTGATGCTGGTCGGCTGTTACCAGATCGAGGCCAAAGCCATAATCAACGCCGTGCTGAGTCAGCAAGTGTTCAAAATACCGAATCCGTGTCAGACGATCAAAGATACGTTCAAGATCACGACCGCGACTGGCCAGTGCGTGGGATGCGTCACGGTGTACATAAGGGCCAGCTGTTTCGGCAAGAAGATCATCACGCAGTTTCAGATTCCGCACAACAGGAAACCTTATCTCTTCAAAGGCATCGACGACAGCCCGGTCTTCCAGTGCAAAAAGATACCCTCAGAATGCTACGTGCCGACTCCTTTGAAATGCACGTGCAAGAAAAAGTGCATCGATGGAAGCGGAGAATCGGGAAGAACTTGTTGCCCGACACCTATCGTTCAGACCGGTTCCTGTCCTCCGTTACCTCCTAAACCGAAACCCGAATACGGGCCCCGACCCTGCTGTCCTTCTCATCAGCAACCATCTTCCGGGTAACAATTCCCCTCCTCTCTTTATTAACCCGTTTGCATCGTACATCCTTGGTATTATTATAATACAATCGTTTCGTGTAACAATTGCCGTGATCCTTAGATCAGGATTCTGTTTAATTTAAAACCTTTCGATGCAATTATCTATCTGTCCCCAGGAAAAAACCGGCTTGCGTTTGTTCCGCTGGCCGTAAAAAAGGCCCGTGTTGCTGCACACAAAATGGACAAGTTGGCTCGGCACGTCCGGGTACTGGACCCACGTGCAGCCCTTGCGCTCAGCCACCCTGTCCACCGTCACCCTGCCCGCCGCCACCTTGTTCTCCGGTACCCTGTCCTCCGCCACCCTGTCCACCTACGTATTGTCCGCCACCACCTTGTCCCCCGCCACCTTGTCCCCCGCCATCCTGTCCCCCGTCACCCTGCCCACCGCCGTTCTGCCCACCGCCGTTCTGCCCACCGCCGTTCTGTCCACCCCCGCAGTGCCCACCTTGCTGTAGCCCCAAGAAGGACAGATTCGAAGATTTGTTTAAAAAAGAGCCCACCAAAAAGTGTGGCTGTCCCGTGAAGGACTACAGCTGCACGTGCGGTAAAAAGTGAAAGCGAAAACGGCGTCTATGCCCTGGGAGGTAGAAGGATAAAAAAGTAATTTTCTACCCGTGCCCCGCACGAAACGTAATGATTAGCGAATTGTTGCGATCAGAGCCTTGAAATTATCTTCTAACGTTCTCTTTTGTTTCGACGCATAACCCTGGAAAACTGTATCCGTGTTATGTAACTATTCGCAGCTCGATTACCATGTCTTAAAATTCTCTGTGAGTATGACACGCACGACAGACTGGCACGAACGAGATCAGAACATCATGAACGTGCTCCCGGTAATTGGTAAATAATCTCTTCTCGAATCTCGCGTCCTTAACCGTAATGAAATATCATTATCGCTTTATCGGATAGATTTTTTTCGTTACTTAAGGATGTATTGGGTATACAACAGTTTATGTACCTTAGAAAAACGCATTTCCCATAATTAAAAAGAAATCAGACGCCGGAAGTATAATGCTAATAATAAATAGCTACGTGATGAAAAGTATAGAAGGAAATATCCAATTAATTATTGACGCTGGCGAAATGTTTTTTTGTAGCTATTGACGTGTTCTACACGAAAAGTTTTATGTATTTTTCTTCCAATTTGAGTATTTAACGAGTTACGTATGATTATTTGGCATTTTATTGATGTTGACGAAATCCGACCGTTCCAGCGTCGATACGGCGAACTTTTGGAAAAAAATTTCGTTTTTCCTCAATAACTCCTAAACTGTTGAACTTACGAGAAAATTGCATCAGACCTTTCTTATAGAGGACGACGAGATCTACAATTTCCATATAAAAATTTTTCACTACCATCAATATTTAGCGAGTTATTGACGAAAAACGAAAAAACAGTTTTTTGCAAATTACTCGTTAACTATTGACGCTAGCGAGAAATTTTTACATGCTAATTGTAGATTTCGTCGTCCTCTACAAGAAAGGTCTGATGCAATTTTCCCGTAGATTCAACGGTTTAGGAGTTATGGGCAAAAAACGAAAATTTGGAAGAAATTGAAGGGGTACCCCTTGGAAAAATCTCGGAAAAAAACGAAAATTTTTTTTTGTTGTTTATTATTAGCAATGTTCTTCCGACGTCTGATTTCTTTTTAAAAAATGCGTTTCTAAAGTGCATAAACTTTTGGGATTGACTGTATAGCCAATACATCCTTAAGAATTTCACCGAAAATGTGTCGAAGGTCTTCGATGGGAAGCGGCATTCGTTCGCGCGTTTCTCGATCTACATAACGTCGTTAACGCAATTAAAGAGATGAGTTTCGCGCGATTCTAACTGCCGGAAACGGCGATTAGCGCGGAACGAATAGACGCGTGGAATACGTAAAACGCGAGGACGGTGAAGCGAGAATGTCCGAAGAGAAAGGTAAGAAGAAAAGAAAGCGGTCTTCCAAATTAAAGGAGAAGAGGGAGAGAGAAGCTAGGGAAAGAGTGGCGAAACGCGAGGCCGAGGAGAAAGAACGCTTGAGAAAATGGGAGGACTGTTGGGATCGAAAGTATCAAGCCCAGGCGGACCGCGAGCACGCGGAATGTTGTATAGAAAAGGGATACTGTCTAAAACCAAGGACGCAATCGAACATTTGGATCAATGTCACGAAGGATAGGTCGATCCAAGAAATACAAATGACTTTCAAGTACATTACATTTTATTAAATAAGTACATTATATTTTATTATAAGATTACGTTTTATTATTGTCCGATGTCGAAAATACATATATTTTTTTAGAGGATCCCTTGACAATAGATCGTAAAGTAAAAACTTGTTTTTCTCAAAATTTCGACAAATGCTTCAAATAAAAGTTGTAGGTACTGCTATTAAAAAGTCGTATATCATTTCCTTCTAATTCCAGTATTTAAGTTAGATATGACCAATTGGCATTTTAGTGATATTGATCCGGCCGTTCTCAACGTCGAAACAGTAAACTGTTGGCAACACATTTTAGTTAATCCGTTGGGCCTACGGGGTAATTAAATAGGACCCTTTTTTTACCTGATAATTACATCTACAACTACAACTTTTGTCGGAAGTATTTTTCGCTAGGATGAAAAGCATTCTCCTTATTACTCTTCCACAAAAAATTTAAGGGACATAATCCTACACAAAGTAGGATAGTGATTTGCTTTCTACTTCTTCTTTCGGTGGCAATATATTCTAGAGAGTGTTAAAAACTGCAGGCCTTTTCACGCGGCACGAAGTCCTCTAAGCTTGCCACTCGCTAGTAATCTCTCCTCGGTAGTTAAAGATAATCCGATCTCTTTGAAAGGCGAACGATCTTATAGCAACAGTAGTAAATGGTAGTAAACGGTAGTAAATTACCGGGTTCCTCAGAGAAAATAACAGCATTTGCAATTTAAAAATCTGTATCGCCAGAATAACGAAATGTATGATTAATTCGCGCAGACACGTTCCAGTTCCGAAACCAAAGCCTCCGCCTTTGCCGCCTTTGAAAATGTATGCGACAACGGTGGACAAAGCGCCTGCGAAGAAACAACGGCAGAAAGTCGACAAAAAGATTGGAACTGTGAGGCGGAAGAGACCGAAGAAGTAGAAGATCCGTTATGAAAAGTATGTCGCGTACGTGTCATACATCCCGATTACTCTTTTCTTCTTTTACATCTTTCCTTTGTTCCGAAGCGATCCAGGCTGTATTCGTTTTTCGAGGGAAATTGAAATATTTTCTACTCTCTTACATATTTAAAGCGCCGCGACCAGGGGGAATCGTACTTTATTCTGGTCACCTCGTTGCGTTGGGAATTCGGCGAAGTACCGAAATGGAAATATGCAGACAGAAAATAAGAGAAACGCGAAGGCGAGAGTTTCGCCTTTGCCAGTGAGCAGTCTCTTCCGTATTCCTTTCCCGCAGCATCGATATGGACGGAGATATCCAGAATAAAATTTTCGTGTCCTTAAAGATTGAGAGAGATAAATACTTTTCACAAAAATGTTTGCTTCCATCAGATGGTCGTTCCGTCGAAGCAAAACTGAAATAGAAGGAACGAGGATCGATCGGGAGCGAAAATGTTCGTTGCCCCGAGGAAATCCATAGTCCGTAAGGTCGAAAATCGTGCAAACTGCAACTGTAAGAACGTTGCACGCGAGGAGTTATTCCCGTTCGGATGAGGCGAAGGGGTGAAGGGAGAATATAAGTACCGGCACGAGGCGGAAGGTGGATGATTGAAGACAGAAGGGAAGGGGGATGCAAGAAGAGGGATCGTGAGGGTGAGAGTGACGAGACTGCGCGTGCCGTGCCATACTCTCCCTTTTTGCGGTCCCTCCGTCTCCCTCGTCTCCCGGCTTCCGCCGCGGTACAGGGGTCGTAAGCCGATATTGTCGAGCAGGCGCGTTGGAAGCCGGTGCGGTACGGCGCGGCGGCCAGCCAGCCGGGAGGGAAGATAACAATAAAAAAACGTAGACACAATCGCGCGTAAATGTGCGTAAACCTCGCGAAGTGCCGCTTTCGCAGCTGCCGCGTGATAACGTGACCGCGACGATGGGAGAAACGTGAAAGTGCGAAGACCGGGTTCGCGTGCGAATAAGCGGAGACACTCGCGCGCGATCACACGCCCTGCCTCGATATCACCCGCAACCCTCGCCCACGCAACATTCGAGCAACGTGCTTCCTCTCGTTCTTCTCCGCGGAAGGTCGAATTCGGATCGGGTAGTTTCATTTTCGTTTCCATCTCGGTTTCCGTTCCTTAAAAAGGGATATCATGAACAACTCGCCGCAGAATACCGAGGTGGCCGGGCAACAGCATCGTGCCGCCGGCGCCGGCGTCGAAAACAGCGACGAGGAGGAATGGAGTGGTGTCGTGGAATGTGTAATGTTATTGCATCGACTCGTGTATCGAAAGAATGATTTTTATTTGCTGAAACAGCCTTCCTCGAGCAGTTTCTTGTTGCCCATTTCGAGTTGTTTTTCATGGTCAAGGAAATTCTGTGGATTGCACAACGTGTGTTGAATCTTATTACCTGATTCTTATCTTTCGTTATTATTGTTATTGCTGTCATCGCTTTTGTTCTCGTCGCTGTCCGAACTTTGTTCAATGTATCTACGATAGATCCTTACATTAATTTTCGCTACGGTCGATCGCTACTTCTTGTTTAGTTGCGATTCGCTAAGATTTTAGCAAAGTTGGTTCGACGAAACATAAGTTCAAGTATTATGCGATATTAGAATATCGACGCGTACGTCGAAATTTCATTTTTCTAGCTTATCGAAGGTTCACTACTCTTCCTTCGTAGGCTGTTCTCGAGAGGTCTAAGTCGGATCGTGTGACGCGAACGGATGAGGACAGGCGACGTCGTACCATTATTGTCGAAAAGAAGAATGGCACGTATGGTTTCACGTTACAGGTAATATGCATTCTGGACTCTATCTAGCTTGGTAACGGAAGCCAGCGCAGCGTGATAGAGATAAAAATAAAGATTCGAATTTGTATGGACAGAGCTATGGGATACATTACAAAAGGGAGCAAGAAATCGAGATGGTCACGTATGTCGATTACGTGGAGTATGATGGGCCAGCGTTTAAGGCTGGCATGCGAGAGGGTGACGTGATACTATCGATAAACGGTCACGAAATGGACAGGGCCGATCACAAGACATTGGTCAATTTCATCAAGAACTGTGATACCAGGATGCGGATGGTCGTGTCCTTTGAAGACTGCGTTAGAAAGGTGAATATCAAAACGGTTCGCTAACGTGAACCGCGATCATTGATGATTTTCTTTAAGGTGGAATTGCACATGCGTTACATCGAATTGCAACGCGCCCTTCAATCTCGCCTGAACGAATTAGAGAGACTGTGCGAGAGGGAACGGTCTATACTCATGGGTCGATGGAAAACTCATTCACTGCCAGCAAGAAAGAGAACGCCTAACAGTGTGATCGCGGGCAACCCCGATCAACCTTCGCCGTCGTCTAGTTTCAATTCCTCGACGATTCAGTGTTGTCGACCGGCTACGTCCACGGAACATCTGTTACTCTACAACGTGGTACGACTCGTTTCTAGATCTGATCCAAATATACACATCTGTGGCACGTTGACAAAGTTAATAAACGCCTTTACAGTTTCCCGATGGACGACCTTGTTTGATTCCACGGAATGCCGCCTGTTTGGTAGCCGTGGGCCCTCCACGTTCGCGAAGTGACCACCACCACTTCCTCTCGAAGATGTCGAGCGATTCCGGTGCTACCGCATCTTCGCGTCACAGCTACCACCAAGCAAACGGAATGAACAGTACGCCGGCAAAGTCCAAATCGCACAAATCCTGTCAACAACAATCGAGCGGAGGCGGCGGCGGCGGCGGCGGCGGTGGCGATCAACCTTCCATTCATCCTCCACCGCAAAATAGTTTATGCGTAGCTTGTATTTCTAGTGCCAGACGTCGAAGGGAACAATCGGACAGCGGTAGTTTGGACGCGTACGATCTGGCCAGTCCGTGCTGCGATCCAAACTGCGTACCTAGCCGCCGGCGTCGGGAGAAGCAAAGACGAGCGAGAAACGAGCAGAATCATCATCAACAACAGCAACAGCAACAGCATCACCACGCACAACGAGAGCAATCTCAACAACAACAACAACAGCAGCAACAGCAGCAGCAACAGCAGCAGCAACAACATGGAACGCATAGTTGTTCGCGAACGTCTGGTCATAGTCTACATTCCGTAACGAGTAGCGATATTTCGACCGCGGCGGAAAGCGTAGCTTCCTGTTCAACGAGCCTAAGCACGGACACCCTTTACTGGGATCCGAGCGTCCATCAACGACCACCGCCGTGCCTTCAGTATGCCAAGCCAAAATCCTGGGACAATCTGACCACCAAAGCGTTCGGTGGCTATGGTTTTGGATACGGTTACTTGGACACGGCTACCGTTAAAACGCACAGCGCCGAGAGACCCGGGAAAAGCGGCCACGGACGAGCAAAAACGCCGACTGGTACCGTTCAGAGGAGGACAAGTAGCAGTACGACCTACTCTAGTACTTCCAGCAGGCACTTTCAACCCACCAAATCCACGGAGAGCCTGCTGATACCCGCGCAATATCAGAGCGGGCTGGACGCAAGCTTGAGCTGCGAATGTTTGGACGGTCCGGCACCGAGATGCGTACCGGTGATCCAAATGGAAAAGCACAATCGTCAGGAAGAGAGCGGATACATTATCAGCACACAGGCACACGTGCGACATCGTCGGTCTAGCCATTCGGACGGAAAACTAAGGGCACTAAACAACTCCGAAGTGACGCGCCTATAAAATCACTCCTCCTCCTTAGAAAATTGTACTCTAAATAAAAAAAATACTCGCTTAATAATAATTATCGTATCGATTTCTGGCAGATAACAACGACGTATCTAACGCGTACTCGTTCGCATTTAAGCCTTTGTATTTAGCTTTTTACCGTGACGAATAGTAACAAATGTAATCTCGCCGAACGATCGAGGAATGGACCACTCTTTTCGAGACCTTTTTCGAATATTTACGCTTATTTACGAGTTTCGTTCAGAGTAGAGTATCATCGTTAGACCAACGAATAGTTTCTTAGCGACCGCGATGTTTTCCGGGCAATTGAAATCGGTTGTCCATGTTCGCAACTTTTGAGAATTTTTTTTACATTTTTATAGATAGTTGATCGTGTAAAAGTTAACGAGAATATTATCGTTATGTCATATGAAAAGAATAAATGATACAAATCTTTTATTTGGAGATGGATGTTACGCACGATCACCCTGTCACTGTAACTTTTGTAAACGACACGGATGCGGAAAATGGGAATAGAAGGCAAATTAATTTATTAAACATTGATGCAAGCGTCTTTCGAAACACAGGATGCACCGAGATCCCTCCCCTTAAACATCACCAACCCTACTGAGCCCTATTGATATTGATACTGACATAATAGCGTCATCTAGTAGCGAAAGTATAGAAGTAATCGTTTGTGTATGTATATACAGCATACGGTGTTACGTTACGATACGATATGTTGTTGAGGTTGATTTTGACGTTTAATGTATGCTAGTGGCAAAATGTCGAGGAAAAAACACAACGTATCGTATATCAAACCGAACGAACCAAAATTTTTACGTGAAATAAAGGAACGAATCGGATACAAGGAAGGACCTACGATTGACACGAAGGTACATGTTGTTATTGTCAATTTCCAAGTTAATGGTTGCAGTATTCACATTTTATTATTATTCGGTATAAATAATTGGAAATATATATCACATAATTTGCGACAAATCTTATCGCATTATGCGTCTAAGCGATTTGTGACTACGCTCAAGTACACACTTACATAAATTACTTATTGAAACAGAGAGAAGTATTACCACAAGACTCGGATAACGATGAAGAAGAACGTAACGAAGAGAAGCCTGTTGTAGTTGTGTTAAATCCAGAACATTTGACAGAAAAAGAAGCAGAAGCATTTAAGAAAAAGAAGTCAGAAGGTATCAACGTTGAAAGAGATAATTGAGCAATTTTATGATAGTTAAAATGTTTCATCGTAGAGGATGCCAGTGCACCAGCAGATTTGTCCAAAAGAATAATATTCAGTAAGAAAAACAAAGCAGCAGATGCAGAGATAAATGCTGCTGATAAACCAGTAAAAAAGAAGATGAAAAGAAAACAAGAAAGAACCGTGTTATCCTTCAATGAGGAAGATGATGATAATCTTTAACGTTTACTTGTAAATACATAAAATGTAAATATCGTTGTATACACGATTTTGTGTAATAAACTTTTATACTCATTTAATGTCGAATAAACAAAGACTGAAGATACTGGTAGTATACTTACAAAGATGTCGTTTTTATATTGTGATGTTAAATAATGAAATCATACAAATCAACGAAACTGTAGTACTTTGTCCTGTGGGTATGGATGAAAATAAGTAAACTTTTATACGCGAGGAATATGACATATTGAAAATACATATTATGCACATCTACATTGTTACAATTGAAGATTGTCCTTATTCTTGGGAGAGACTCTCATTGGACGTGCACGTGTACCCAGTCACGTGACAATGTATAACAAACGTTACTGGTCGTTTCGTCCCTTTAATTTTAACAGTACGCGTACGTCATAAAATTTGCGGTCACGTGATTACTGTCGCCATCTTGGCCGTTTTCGACGACGAAGGTAAGAAGGATCCGTGACGTCGTACCCAAATAAACAGAAAATATATGTGAATAATTTCGATATAAAAACGGTGTGTATCAAGTGTCGGAGGAGTCCGTGTGCGTGGCCGGATATTTATTAGTGCCTACGAACGGTCAGTGAATTTAAATAGCGCGGCGATTCCCGATGTGTGCGTGTTTCGATTATCGGTCCTCTTTTTGGGGGGATAATCGCGATCGGCTCGCGACCACCACGGCAGCTGTTCCGCCGTTCGACAGTTAAGCCAGCCCTTATACACTTACGTACGAAGAAATGGCGGCAGCTTTCTCGAATTTCTCGCTAAATCAGTAAAAACGAGTAATACCGTTTCCGATCATAGACAAAGCGAATAGAAAACATCGTCTGTATATTTGAATGCCAAGGGACTTGCGATTGATTTGTTGAATTTTATGATTTGTACAGTTGTGTGCTACAGAATAACACAATACAACCAGGGCCGTAACGATCCTTTTGCATTCCCTGTTACTTCTGACTCCTCTTCTGTCTCAGTTTGTTACTTAAACGGATTGCCTCAATGAATCCGTATATTCGTTTCGAAATCTGAACTACAATCAACCTCTCCTTAACGCGTACCATAAATAAGTTGTCATAGTCAGAGCAATGCTACTCGTTTATGATATAAGTATCGATCGCTATTAAATACAGCCATCCGCGTAACTTTGCTCCTACGAATCGTATCTACGATACACATGTAGTACTTTGCTTTCGATAACATCACACGTTTCAAGTGTATAGCTGGTATCAAAATATATTTTCTTCTCGCTTCTCATCTTCGGCTCAACGATTACGCTTTAAAATTGATCATCGTCGATTAATATTAATAAGCAAAAGAGTACAATACATGTATACTTATTCATTTAATAACATGATCCAGCAATATTATTTTGCTTACTTAAAAGCATGATCAGCAAATTACCCATGCAAAGTAGAATTCTGAGGAAACTACTAACACTTCGCATTCTGTTTATCATATATGATTCGAATAATTTTTGTTTTAACAAAGTTACAGAAGCAGAACTCGATGCAGTTTTGCTTTGATTTATATTTGCGAATTTACGATAAATAAAGAAACGAAAGAAGGAGGATTCACAGTACGTTATATGGTCTTCATGGAAATCTAAGTAGAACATTCGTTCGTTTCTTTACACGATAATTTGTTGTAACATTTCGCGCGAACTTCAATAGAACATTCTAACGTTTGCGCATGGATCGAACCGACGACGGTCATCGAATATCACACGTGAATAGAAGGAAAACGAAAAAATGTCTTTTCCGATCCGACGCGATCCCTTCGTCTTTCTAATCTCGGTTCTGCTTTAACTTTGACCCTCGTGAAAAAAGCCCACGACTCGTCGACGGCCCTGGACATAAGTTTTTAACGTTTCCAACGTCGCGGCTGCCCTCTGGTGCCTAATTTTCAGCGATGAATGTTCACTATTTACAGGTTTTGTGAATAAATCGTGTATCGTGCGTATAAGGACGAATCCGTAACTCCACCGCCGGCATCGAAGATCGCGGGTTGTGAAAAAATGTCGCGCTATCAGAGAATCGCTTAGGAGAGCAACCGGTCAGGTGCGTATATTTGTGCCTGCCTGCCTGTCTGCTTGCTTGCTTACTTGCCTGCCTGCCAGCCTGCCTGGTGACAGGATATGGAGCCAAGTTTCGTGCGCGTTCCATTACCTTTACTTAGCTACATGTAGAACCGGGATTCGTGAATAGCGAGTTAAGTAGCACGAGACATGCTCCGAACCGAGGGTACCGGAATCCCATGCCAACGTGTTTCAGATTATCCTATATGAATTCGTTCTCCGTCACGTTCACCTCTCTTTCGCCTAACGTTATCGCACGCTGTTCGAGACATCGAGATCGAACGTGAGCGTAGGTTAAAAGCGAGAGAACGCCATGGATTTTCCGAGTTTCTACTCAGTTTCATTCGTCACTCAACGAATCGAGATCAGTATTTCCCGTGAAGTTTCGGACCATTTGAGAAAATAACGAAACAGTCTTCGAGCGACTCGAGAGATCGTAGACACACAGAAAATGGTCCGCGTTCATCGTCCAGTTTCTCGCCCGTACCGCGTACTCTGATCCGTGTTAAAATGTTTGCTGGTACGCGGGTTCTCTCGGTCGCGCAGAGTGCATTAAACCGTTGAAATTGAATGTCTGTAAGGTGCAGCCGTTGAAGTGCAGCAGCATCGTCGTGGGAGATCGGCCCGTGTTATGATCGGATTCGGTAGGTCATAGGGTAGTTTCGTAGGTGGTTGGCGTGTTTGTCCGGCATGCGGTATACGTACTGTACACACTCGCATAGTATAGAAGTCTGGTATAGAGCATAGAGTGGAGTTCGGAAGGTTGTGCGCTCGCGCGCTCATCCATGGACCATGGATAGGCACGAGTTGGATGATAGAGCGCGCGTGTGTGCGTGTACGCGAACGCACGTACAAAGCGTACGATGCGTACAAAAGGGGGAAGTTCGATGTGTAGGTTGTCCAAGGTGTAGGTATAAGTGTAGGTTCGGTAGGTTGCGAAGGTTGTTGTGGACGTGAAGATTGTGTGACTATAAGAGAGGTGACGCAGACGGAGACGAAGACGAAGAGACACGGTGGAGGGCTGACTGGCTGGCGCTCGGCGCTCGGACGCGGTTGTTGGCGAGTGAGTGCAGGTGACTGACTGAGCGACGCTAACCATTCAAGCTACTTCACGCAGGACTCTGACTTTCGTCCGATCGTTTTGATTCACGGGTGACTCCCTTATCCCCTCTGATCGTGTTCGTAGTCGTACGCCCGTGGGATCGCGATTTCGTGGATGCACCGAGGCGCACGGTTTCGACTTGGACGACGCCACGAGTCGAAAGGCGGCCGTCCGTACCACGTAACTTTGTTGGTTATGGGAACAAGGAAATAGGAGTACGGAATTCGCAGCGCCATTTTGAAAAATTCGGCCCCGCTAAAAATTCCCTCCCTCTCCCCGTCCTCGCGTTCACGTTCACGTCGTGGATGTAATGAAACGCGTCCTGGTCGCCACGAACCACTCATCTTCTCTGTTCTCGTTAATTGTTTAGATCAACCATACAGTGGTGGCCCCATGGAAGGCACGTTGGAAGAACCCCCTGTTAAGGACTCGTCTCAAGCCCGTCCTGATAAGGTTCTCAAAGGTAGGCACTCGATTCTAACTTCTTCGAACGTGCTAGCTCTCATACACCGATTCTTCTTCACACCACTTCCTCTATTTACATTTGAGATTTTCGATCATTTCTCATTGGTTTTTCTCTGTACACTTGCCGTGCATATTCAATTCAAGTGTCATCAATGAGTTTGAGTGTAACGTCGTTTCGTTGTGTTTGCAGATGTGATTCCAAATGGGGTAAATGGAAATTATAGCGACAAAGAAGAATTCGTAGACGTGAAGGTCTATGGATCGAAAGAAGCTGGTAGCTTAGTAAAGGTGGAGAGGGAGGAAGCAAATGGAAACGAAGGCGACGAGGACGAGCACAGAATGGAAGCTGAGATAGAAGAGAGGGGCATAGACTCTGAAAATAGTGAGCATGAAAATGGAACGGAGCAAAGTAGAAGTAAAGAAAGTGAAATGTCCGAGTCAGAGAATGATTCGAAAATGTCTAGATCGTCACCGGGTGTCAGTGAGATGAACAATTTTAGTGAAGTGTCTAAGACTGATGATAAGTGTAAGAGCACCTCGCACGAGGCTATGGACATTGATGAACAGAGTAACAATTCAGACGTCGAATGTTTGGACGAGAGCATAACCGAGATACATTCGGATAACGACGATGTGTTCACTTTGAAGAATACTTGCCCTGAGAACAAAAATGTGTCGGGCAGTAGCGACGTTCAGCTTAACGACAGTAGCGAGATCGCTGACAGCAGTCTCGACACGTCTGATGTGAAAATCTGTGAAGAAAACGGAAGTTGCGGCAGTCCAGACATAGAAGAAATAACGGACAGCGCAAAGAATGGTTTGAACACTTCTCCGGAACGTGCGAACAAAGAAAAACAGAGGAAATCGAGAAAGGTGGACCTGAGTAATATCACGCCGAGAAGAAGTACTCGTAACATAAAGAGGACGAGTTACATAGAAAAAGAACTGGAAGAGGAGGTAGACGATGATGGATCGGACATCGAAGAAATTAAACCGGAAGATCCCCTGGCTGGTGTCGACGGTAAAGACAAGGAAAACTCTAAACTGAAATCACCATTGAAAAATAGCAAAACTACTATCGTGGTCAACGACACGAAACGATTAGTCGAAATTGCTGCTGGTAGCAAGTCCATCAAGGGAGGGAAGAAAGAACCTACTTTAGTTATTATAGACACGAATTCCATACTCTCTGGACGCGGTGGGGTTCCCGTCAGCAGCAATAAGCCTCACCATAACGTTTCTAGTACCAGCTCGTTTTCGGTAGTCCCAATGGGAATAACGCAAACGCAAACCATGTATCCTAACATGCGGACAACCATCACGCCGGTGCCCATGACATCGAAAACCGCACAATTAAGTCCCAAGACCACGAGCATGACCACCGTAACACCTACCGTGACACCTCCTATATTACCTACTTTGACTGACGATATGTTCGTGGTGGAGGCTCCGTCTTTCATAGTACCGTACGTGTATGAAAAACCGCCTTTGAAGCCATTGAAAAACTTCGTCACGAAATTAGAAAAATGCTTGGCGGAACAAGAAAAAGAAGAGAGCAAAAGGAACGCGGAAGAGATCAAGGCAGATGAATGCGAGGAGGACTCGATGGACGAGAGCAATCAGAAAAGCAAAGATAAAGGAGACGAAAGTGAGAACGAAGGTGGTAGTTCGAAGAGTAGTAGAAAGGATGGCGACGACAGAGGTGCTGACAGTTCATTAGATATAACCGAATCTGGATTTAGTAGTATAAGTGACAAACAAGACGTAAGGCAAGACGACAAAAACAAAATGCTGACGTATTTCGATTTACCATTGGGCAAATTTTTCATGCAAATCGGAGTGAATCTTGTTCAGGAATATGTGCAAACCGATCTTTTACGGACTCAAAAACGTAAACAGGGCAAAGGTAGCACATCAGCCGAGACTCAAATAGCTATAAATTCGCTCATTAAGAATCTAGAATTTAGTAAAGAAAATAACGAACCATTCCATTTAGAACTGAAGAAATGCGAATTCTGTAATTTTAAAACGGAATCGACCCTGGTCATGCAGCATCATTTAGAAACTCCGCATATGCGCAATTACGTCTACAAATGTAATTTCTGTCCGATCGAAGTGCGTAGCCCTCACGACATCTTATTCCATATGGAGGCGGAACATAATACTCGCGGGAGGTTGGAGCGCGGCCCAGCTTTTCATCAATGTCCCAACTGTCCGTTCGAGGACAATCAAAAGGGCAAATTGACTCGGCACATACTCGCCTGCACCAAGAAATTCAGACCAGAAAAGAATCTGGAACCGGCCGTCGACTGGGAGCCACCGGCGAAGATTCCAAGATTAAATCGAACGAGACCCGTCGTCGGACCGACGAATTCCAGCGCGCTTGCAATGGCAATGAGTGGCAAAGGAGCTCAGCCGCTTTTACCAAAACTACTTCCCGCTCCGATCACAGGCCGTGGGAGAGGACGACCGCCCATGCAGCCCCGCTTTTCCGATCTTAAATCGTTACGACCGGGTGGTACGTCGATGCGACAAGGTAAGATACCTCTTTCATTGAATGCAACGTTCAACGTTCGACGATTCGATTCTAATGCGATACGATGCTTTTAGATAACGTTTCAGGAATGATGTATCGTCCGACGTCGTCCGGTTTATTGGTCCCGACTTCCTATCAATTTGGTAGTAACCAAATATTTCAGGTAAAAATGCATTCTTCCTCCTACGTATGTATTCTTTTTCATGGCGACAACGAAACATTATCAATATCTCTTCTTTGCTCATACACGTTTCGTTCGATCGCATTTCGTGATTTCGTTTTACATCTATCGATTGGCAGCGCGTGTTTATTTATTTGTTTCGTTCATTTTTTCCTCATTCAATTTTTGTTTTTCGTCGATCTTAGTATACGTACGTACATAGAACTGCAGGTTCTCAAAATTAAAAGTAAATAGGAATGTAAGAATCAGTAAAAAATGTATGGGTGGTGGCAGGTGATGGGTGGCTCTGGGACTGTCATGTCGGCTGTCTCGGGAGTGAGTAGCAGTAGCGGCGGCAGTTCCGGTCAACCCACACCCATTGCACTTGTACCCAACGTAATCGACTCTCTCTCTAGATTGTCCTCATCACAGGTAAATAATAATCGTCGGAAACCTAATCAAAAAGATTCGATTGGTTTTTTACATGATTTATTAGCGCATGAACAATGTGTTTTGCAGGCTCAAAACAAAGCTTCCATAACCGAATCATTGTGATTGACAATAATATTAAACCAGTAAACGTTCGCTTATACGTAGAACTTGACAATATGCGTAAAGTTATGGCTAAGCGTATCATCGGTGTGCAAGTAGTTTGTCTTAATCGTCCCTGTTTCATCAGCGATGTATCGTGACCCCCAATAGCGTTTCGCATCACAAACATTTATCTAATCTCCTCGATACGATCCTATATCGGTAAAAACTTTTCGACCATTAACAATTCCACTGCCAGTTGCGTTTACCGATAACTTAAGACGAAAAAAATTTGTAGACAAAACACACATGTGTCATTCAATTACGAGATCGTATCCGCCGTCGTTCTACTCGATCATGTTTTAATGTTAACGAGGGTACTTTGTATTTTTCAGAATACGACAGCGAGTCCCAAAAATCCTACTGCAAAGTTATTAAATCAGCCAAGTATATCCATAACTCCACTACCGCGTACGACGTCTCAAACTTCGATTCCCGGTTCTGGGACTTCGTCAAAGTCTGGAGGAAAGACTACCTTCGTTATATGTGAGATTTGCGATGGTTACATTAAAGTAAGTTACATACGTTCGTGTATCACTACATGAGCCAAGAGTTTATAAAAAAGAGGGATAACGCGATTGTCACTGTACTTAAGGTTCTGCGTAAAAAGACCTGTATGTTTTTTTTTTAGGATTTAGAGCAACTGCGTAATCATATGCAATGGATTCACAAAGTGAAAATACATCCAAAGATGATATACAATAGACCTCCGTTGAATTGCCAAAAATGTCAGTTCCGATTTTTCACGGATCAGGTACATACAAGCATACTATTATGCGAACGTGTTCGCTCTTTTATCAGAAATATCATAAAATAAATTTTTAACGATGTCGCACGTTTGATACAGGGTTTAGAAAGACATTTACTTGGATCTCACGGTTTGGTCACGTCTAGTATGCAGGAAGCTGCAAATCGAGGAAAGGATGCAGGGCGTTGTCCTGCTTGCGGCAGGGTAAGTTTGCAATATCAAGTTATCGTAAGTTTAAGATCGCGTACGCGTAAGCGGAAGATTGAAAAACGTACAAACGGAATTGAAGCTCGATGTTCTGAGGATTCTGGATGTTTGATGTTTTTAGGTATATCAATGGAAATTACTGAATCACGTTGCGCGAGATCACGGGATGACGTTAAAGCCGGCGCATCTATCTTATAAGTGTACAGTTTGCACTGCCACATTTGGAATGTATAAGCAGTTTGAGAATCACGTATACTCAGCGCATAGCGTCGTAGCTAAGCGAGTAATGGATAAGAAGAATACACCTTCGTCTCCGTCGTCCAGATCCAATGATTCCCTTCTAAAACCATTGAAGATCAATGACGAAATAACGATTATTCCACAACCGGCAAAGCCTACGACCAGGTCGGGTGCGACTCAAGGCAGAGCAAAATAGCAATGATCAGCACAGTGATACATGTGTCTTGTCTTACTGAATTTCACGTAATTTTGTGGTACTCTATACGATGGGTCATCTTGTACTGACGTATGATGACTGACGTGCCGTGTACATGTGTATGCATATTATTATGCTTAAGACGCAACTAAAGAAAGAAACAAACACGTAAACCTACAACTCTTGGCAAACAAACAAACAGACAAACGAAAAAAAAAAAAAAAAACAAGAAACTAGTTGATTGCGTAATAATATTCCATCAATGATTATACCGATATATTTATTTAAGAATTTTTATTGTTGTTATCAGACATAGATAAAATAGACTGTAAAATATTAAAGGGTGGCCTTCAGTCTAATTCCTTGGTTAATCCTAGAGCTGCATATTCCTGACCTATACAGACACACACACACATACATAAACACGCCTATAAAAAAAATTATTAATACGAAGTATATTTACATTTTATGCGATCACTCACGCATTATAATGCGAAGTATCATGTTCGAATAGCAACGTCACTAACGATGTAAAATTCTTTTTCTAAGGACAAATATATTTGAATTAATTATATTTTGTTATTAAACGCTAATACGATTACGTAGGGCAATGAACGGTAAAAACTGTCCCATACGTACTACATGTAACCATGTTGTGTCTACGCGTCGTATGGCGAAGCAACTTTTGAAACAATATACCAAGTAACAAACAAATTGTACTATTTAACGAGAGTGCCCTAGACTGTTTCGCGATGTTTCTTCTCATTTGGTACACGAACCAAACAGTTGTCATCTACTCTTTTTCTAATCATCTATACATTATCTATTTCTTTTTGTTCTCTAATTTCGCCATCATACTATTTTAAGCGATGACGCATACGGAATTCAGATTCGCCGTTTCATTTGTAATATTTAGTAAAAGTTGTGCGTACGAGATAAGTTATATAGAATCAAAATATGGGTCCTTCGAATATTGTACATTATTCCTGCATCGCAATAAGTTGGAAATTTTTCGTCACAGACAATTGTAACAATAAGACATTTAAGTTTTATTTTGTGCGCTCTTATATAAACAAAAAATGTACATTAACATAGAGTAATAATATAAACGATTATATCAATAAAATAGGATGGCACATGTAATGTGTATACATTTTTTCTGTTAAGGTACATTTATCACGAAACACCGAACGACTCGTTATAGTTATACGGAACATCGCGACATTTAAATAAACAGGCAAACGCAAACGCAAACGCAAACGCATATCTATATATATA
>NW_017176894.1:316003-355846 GCF_001652005.2 Ceratina calcarata | reverse complement strand
ATATTATATAGCGGCTGGTATGTAACGGAGGGAGAATTAATCATCTTGTAAACATCATGGATTTACAATAGGTTTACCCCGCTATACGAATGTGTAGATAGTCGAAAAAAGTAACAGGTTTAATTTAAATTAATTTCGATCGTTTCTTGATAAGTTTTTGTACGTTGTTCATATAGATACATAGAAATAATTTTAAGAGAAGGGAAATTGCACTCGTCGAAAAAAAATAGTAACGACAGTGCATTTTTTGCACTGTATGGCTGTATTATTTAATTCTACGTTATTACACTTGCCAGCCACTTTTATGGCAAGCTGCGTTCATGAAACAGAAAAACATTCATAGACGTAATTACGAAAAATATATAGTTTACTGTAATAATTTGTACAATATATTATATGATTATAAAAATAAAGTGTACCAACAATTGTATTACATCTTGTGCTTATTTGTAACATCCTCTGGGTCGCGTGGACGTGCTCCTTCGCGTTTCGGCTTCTACTAAACGAATTTTAATAAAACGCGATTCAAATTAAAGCTAAAACTTACAGAAATATGGATAGACCGTCCATAAACGGAAACTAAAACGAATATTATAATCAGAGAGCAAATTTTCTTTCTGTTATAATAAACAATCGCTTACAGTTTTGGCGGTACACTTTTCGTCCATTTTCATGCAATAGGGGGAGCTATGTATCTTCCGTGTACCTAACTTGATGCACGGGTATATTTTAAAGAACAAGGATTTTGTAATTTTCTATTCTTCGTGTCGACCAAAGTGACTGATTTCAGAAGAATGCAAAGACTAAGAAATAAACTACAAGTTAACAAGCTTTAAACGATAAGCATATTGCATTGACGTGAGGAAATAGGTCAGATTTCTGAACGTACCAGAATTTGGCGGGCAACGCTACGCGCAGTTTTCTGATTTTATGGACGCTCACTGGAGGCGAATGCATTGACATTGTCTTGTTACCCTGTTCGTTAGAATAGCAGTGCATCGCTTTGAACTTTAAACGGAAACGATCTAAAACGGTAATAGAATTCGCCGAAGACGGAGGAATGAATCCCGATTTGCCGTACTGTGTAGAATATGCGAAAAGTTCGCGAGCTTCTTGCCAAACGTGTAAAAATTCTATCCAAAAGGACACGCTGAGACTCGCCGTGATCGTCCAGGTACGCAATACCGGTATTCGTTACCGTTACTTCAATTTCAATTTTTACGTTGTCACAGTCGCTGAAGACAATCAATTTTCAACCAGTAAACACCTCTCTTACTTTTTGTCCGTCGTTGATACATAATATTCCAGAACCATCAACGGTTTCCTGAGACAAAGAAGCCGATATTCCGTACAATATTGCCGGTTTTCTTTTACACAAATTGTTACCTCGCTTATGTTAATTTTCTTTAAAAACATCAAGTCTTGATAATTTTCTTCTGTGTATCAGGAATATTGCAATAGATTGAATTTGTTAAACTTATTTCTCCTCTCAATCGTTAGAGTCCCGTTCACGATGGAAAGGTCCCAAAGTGGTACCATTTTAAATGTTTTTTCGTTAAACAAAGACCAAAAGCTATTGGAGATATTGGAAATTTCGATAATATCCGTTGGGAAGATCAGAAGGAGATTCAGAAGAAAATTGGTTCGTACATACAACTATAATGATATTGTACCTAACAGAATAGGAGGATCCAAAGAAAATTATTTTTTTTTATTCTTTCTCGATAGAGGAGTGTATAAATCTACCACCACCACCATCTGGGAGAGGAAAAAAGCGAGTTAGCAATGCTGCTGCAGGTCCCTTACGTGATTTTTTGGTTCAATATGCAAAATCTAGTAAATCGACTTGTGTAGCTTGCCAGGAAAGAATAATACAGAAGGAGATAAGAGTATCGAAAAAAGATTACGAGAGCGAGAATGCCAGAAGGTTTGGCGGTCTCGATAGATGGTATCATCTGGAATGTTTTGCCAAAGTGAGACAAAATGTAGAATTTTTCGAGAGCGGTGATATGCTTCCTGGCAAAGAAGATCTTTCCAAAGATGATTTGAAGAAAGTTAAAGATGCTTTACCGAAAATTAAATCGGACGATGCGCCACCGGTAAAAAAAATAAAAGGCGAGCCGGAGGACGCAGAGGAAGAGGCAGAATTGAAAAAACAAACAGACGCTTTGTTTGCTATTAAAGATACATTATCTTCCATAAAAAAATCTGATCTCATTGCTATGTTGCAAGCTAACAATCAACGGGTTCCAGAGGGAACGTCAGCCGTGAGTATTTTAGATCGGCACAGTACGATTTATAGTTTTAAATCAACGTTTGAATTATTCAAGAAACGATTGTTACAGATAATTGAGTATTTGGCGGATGTAATCTGTTTTGGAACTTTAAAACCCTGTCCAAAATGCAACGGTCAACTTGTATATCGTTCTGGCGTTGGATACGCTTGCACCGGAGATTTAACAGAATGGACCAAGTGCGAAAATGTGACTCAAGATCCAAAAAGAAAAAAATTCTCGTTGCCGTCAGATCTGAAAGCGGAGTACCCGCAACTGTGAGTATTTTGTAATTAGTCATGGCACGATAATAAGACTATACAGACAAATTTACGATCAAATTATCCAACAGGAAAGCTTTGAAATTCAAAGTTAAAAGACGGCTTATAAAGGTAACCGCGCCGTCAACATCTAGCGCCGTGAAGAAGGAGGACACCGTCGACTCTGGACCTCTAGTCGAGACAAAACCAAAACCGTTGAAGCACATGCAGTTCGTGATTATAGGCCAATTCAAGGACAAAGACGCTATGAAGAGAGATATCATGCTCTTAGGTGGAGATGTAGTAACAAAGCTCACTGAGAGTGTAGCTGCTGTAATATCTACACAGAATGAAATCGATAAAATGAATAAAAGGATGGAGGAAGCTGAGAAGCTCGATATTCAAGTGATTACGCGAGACTTTATCGACGAAGCTAAAGAATATACGAAGCCTGCCATATCGCTTATAAAGAAGAAAACAATTTCGAGCTGGGGCGGCGATTTATCAAGCAGGATCAACGTGGTAGCGGAGAAATCTGCTGCGAAGAGCAGGGGCAAAAGTGTTTTCGAAAAATCGGGATCCGGCAAGGTGAAATTGCAATTGAAAGAAGGCGGAGCCGTGGATCCGGACAGCGGTTTACAGGATTGCGCGCATGTTTATCAGAAAGGCAACGACAAATATACCGTGACGTTGGTAAATACCGACATACAAAGTAAAAAGAACAGCTACTACAAACTACAGATTTTAAAGCATGACAAGAAAAATAAGTTTTGGCTGTTCAGAAGTTGGGGCAGGATAGGAACCACTATTGGTGGAACGAAATTGGATGAATTGCCTTTGGACGATGCCATAGAACAGTTTGAAAGTTTGTACGAAGAGAAGAGCGGGAACATGTGGAAACACAGGGAAAACTTCTTCAAGGTACCACACAAGATGTATCCGGTCGATGTCGATTATGGAGAAGATGTGCCAGATAACTTATTAGAGTCCGATATCAAGAGCGAGCTGGAAAAACCGATTCAAGATCTGATGAAATTGATCTTCGACGAAGCGTCCATGAAGAAGGTGATGGCAGAGTTTGAGATCGATACGGACAAGATGCCGCTTGGAAAATTGTCTAAGAAACAGATTCAAAAAGCTTACACAGTATTAACGGAACTGCAAGAAACGTTGAAGAAGAAAGACCCCGATCGTGTTCTATTGCTCGACGCGTCCAATAGATTTTATAACTTGATACCTCATAATTTTGGTGTAGATGAACCGAAAGTTTTGGAAACTGTAGAAGAAATCCATGCCAAGTGCGAAATGCTGGACGCGTTACTCGAAATGGAAATCGCCTATTCTCTTTTGCACAGCAAGACTGACAAGACAGTCAATCCGCTCGATGCCCATTACAAACAACTGAACGCCGAAATTGATGTGCTGGATAAGGAAAGCGAGGAATACAAGATCATCGAACGATACCTGCAGAACACGCACGCGTCGACTCATACTCAATACAAGCTCGAGATCGAGGACGTGTTCGTCGTCAAGAGACAGGGAGAAGAGAGCAGATACAAACCGTTCAAGAAGTTACCGAATAAGAAATTGCTGTGGCACGGTTCTCGCACTACCAACTTCGCTGGTATACTCTCTCAAGGCTTGAGAATCGCTCCACCGGAAGCACCCGTTACCGGTTACATGTTCGGCAAGGGTATTTACTTTGCAGACATGGTTTCTAAGTCTGCAAACTATTGTTGCACGCACAGCGGAAATCCTACGGGTTTACTACTGCTTTGTGAGGTAGCACTGGGCAATATGTATGAAAGATACCAATCGGATTACATCGAGAAATTGCCAAGCGGAAAACATTCGACTTGGGGTCGTGGTCAAACACAACCAGATCCTAACGACGTTCACAAGACTAAAGACGGTGTTGAAGTTCCATACGGTTTGCCTGTTCCTGCTAAACTGCCCAAAAAATCTGCTCTGTTGTACAATGAATACATCGTGTACGATGTTGCTCAAGTGAAAGCGCGATACTTGGTAAGATCGAATTTCAAATACGAAGTATAGACTTAAAATGCAGTTTGAAAGTGATATTGTTCAACATATTCTACTATCTTCCTTTCACACATTGTGAATATAAATTGCGCTATTGATATTATATACTTGTTCCATTGCTACATACTACCTCTACCATTGTTCTGATAATTACATAAATACAGTTATATGTACTATTATTTTTTTTAATACGAATAAATTTAAATAAATAATACCGAAAAAAATTTATATCTTTTATTATCGATTGATACACGATGGTTTCCTTTCTCCTAAAGTTAGTATTCAAAGTGGAAGTCGAAATAAGATTGATCAAACGTATTGATACGAATGTAACCGTCTTCACCGCCCGTCGACAAGCTGCGACCGTTAGGATGAAATGCAAGAGAGTTGATTGGACCGAAATGCCCTTTTAAACGTGCAAATTCTTCTTCGAATACCATGTGGAAAAATCGCGAGTCGAATTTGCCTTGTCTAGTAGACGTTGTTGTGACATCCATGGCATCTTGACCTCCTCCGAGAACCACCTACGAAACAAATCCACCATTCACATCTTTGTTCGTTTGCAATTTCAGTTTGTTGTATAGTCGTGAGCACGTACATGATCGAAGATAGGAGAAATCGTAGCGGAATTCACAGGCCTCTCTGTTTTATATGTTTTCAACAACATTAAGGACTCACTGTCGAATAATTTGGCAGTGTTATCTTTCGATGCTGTAACAAACATGGTGCCATCCTTGTTGAATTGCATGTCGTTTATCTGTGATTTGTGACATTTAACGCTCTGCAATTTTTTCGCAGTCTGCAAAATGAAATCATTATATCAAAAACTCTTGGTGTTTCGCATCGTAAACATCGTCGCATACCCTGACATCCCAAATGGTAATTTCACCATCCTCGTGGCCAGTAATTATCGTTTCATCCAAAGCGCCCCACAAGATTGCCGAGATCCTAGGACCATTAACGGCGATTCTAGAAATCGCATCTTCTTGTGATAATACTGCATCCACATTTCTAATGTCCATAATAAACATTTCACACTGGTGTCCTAATGCCTTGTCCGTAGAATAAACTGCCAGATTTGTGGAATAACTGAAGCCACATGTTCTTACAGAACTGTTTGTATGGAGTAAACCTATTTCTTTTCCTATGAAATGGTAAATATGGGATGAGTTATGGAACAAGATCGAAATACTGATATATCTTGTAAAGACATGAACCTGTTTGACAATCCCAAACCCTCAAAGAATTGTCACCACTTCCCGACAAAAATCTCGTTGTGTCCCAATTGACGTCTATGCACCACACTGAACCATTGTGCCCATTAAAACTTCCGAGACGTTCTCCATTTAAGGAATACCAAACGTTCGGTCTCTTGTCTTTACTAGAGGAAAACAGTAAGTCACCCTCTCTGTTGTATTTTATTTGCGTTATGGCACGCTCGTGCCCGTGTAACATCAAAGGTTTCTGCGATAAAACAATGAATTTTCATTACTTATCAAGACTCAGTTTGCTTTTCCGTAAAGAACGTTTTTACATTAATTAATGCTATGTATGAATGCTACGTTGAATGAGTGGAATAACGAACATAGTTACAAAATGAGAATGTAAACGTATTCATTAAAGTTCAAGCTAGCGGAAAAAGAGGTCTGTGCGCCTATCGCTTAAAAAAAAGATTTACAAGTTTAGGAAACTAATTTACTTTTATTAAAGTAAAATACGGGAACGTGATCTAGGTTATACTGTCACATGTTCAAATATACCACGAGAAACAAGTTTTCATGTAAATAACAAACGATACGTAAAATCTGTGATATACGTAAAGCGACTGACCATTTTCCTTTACAACAGTTTGATGAACTGGTGAATTAATTACAAAACGAAGAGCCTGTTTAAAAGAATCACGAATTATCACCGATACAAAAGAGAACCGAAGAGAACTGACATTATTGCACTGCCTATAGTAGTAGTAGGTATCTACAAGAAAGTACAAGCTTTACATGGGCATTTCCATGCAGTTTTAGGTGGTTGTGTACAGGATTTAATGCTTTAGGGCGTGGAGTACAGCTGAGTATAGCTCAGGAATACGGAGTTTGAGGAAATTCTGATAAAAGAATCTTTGTTTCAATGTACGAAAAGTGATGCAAGTAATAGAATTATTGACGTTATATCCATGCGTAGCAGGATCGCGATCGTAAAGAAGCAACGAATCGAGCAAGAAACGTCAGTCCTGTTCCAAATTCCGGTTCTACATAGGTTGTATGTAAACACGATAAGTGTTGTATCAAAAGTGAAAAAGGAAACGAAACTGAAACGGCATGTCAGATATTGTCAACCAACATGAGATTAATCATAGTTACTGGTTCAAATGGAACGATTATCAGAGTCATTTGTCCGACGTGGTCAGACAATTGTTGGAGGAGGACTGCATGGTGGACGTTACCCTGGCTGCAGCTGGGGAACGTATTCATGCCCATCGGATAGTTTTATGCGCTTGCAGCACCTTATTTCGAGTACTTGACTTAAACAATACAACCCTTTTTGTAAGAATTGCTCGTGCCCCGTAGACTCGAACGATCTTTTCATTTCTAGGATATACTGAGTCAAGTGAACGAGGATCATCCAACAATAATATTAAGCGATATATCTGCTCAGGACATAAAGTCCATCATAGAATTTACTTATCATGGAGAAGTACGGGTTCCAGTTGATAATATCAGTAGCCTGTTGGAAGCAGCACGCTCATTAAAAATCTGTGGTCTTATAGAGGTACATAATGTACCAATTGTAATTCATAAAATGACTAGAAATATCTTGGTTTTTCTTTGAACATCGTTGGCTTATACGTACTTATTTGCAGATCGATGGGCTTGACGATTTTGGATCTTTTGAAAACAGTAAAGATTTTAATGAGAGCACGGAAGAGCCAATGACTGTAATTAGTGAAGGAGAAGAGAATGTTATCGATGCACTGCAACAAGATTATGAGGACTTGGAGGATCAGCAAAAGGCAGAAGAAGAGACAACTGAAAATTGTACTTTGAATAAGAAAAAGAAACGCAGACGCGATACAAGCAAAAGAGAATACAATGATGATATGCTAGCGTCGGCGATTAACGATTTGAAATTGGGTCAAACGTTGATAGAAGCTTCGACTAAACACAATATACCGCGTTCGACTTTGTACATGCGTGCAAAAGCATTGGGTATACATCTAAATGCTTCGAGGAACGAATATCCCGCAGAGTGCATGAAAGCTGCTATAAACGCGGTGATCGGTCGGTGTTGTTTCGGTTTTTTTTGTAAATAAATATATAAAAGGGAGTTCGTTCCATGATTTCGTTCGATTCGATCTGTTTTTGCTACAGGCGGTTCGAGTTTGCAGCACGCATCGGAAATGTTCAGTATACCGAAGACCGTATTATGGCGGAGGATACAGAAAGAAGGATATCAGATATTACGTTCTGAAATGAAAAGATCTTACGGTTCGGACAAACGGGAAGCCGCGGTCAAGGCTTTGGAAAGGGGAGAAAATCTTACGAAAGTTGCGCTTGAGTTTAAAGTAACTTATTGTTTGATTTTTGTATGATCAGTTCCAACATGTCCGCAGTAAGCAATATAATTACGTTTATTTAGATTCCGAAAACTACTTTGTTTCGAGACAAAGCTCGATTAGTGGACGAGGGAAAGCTACCTTTATCGTATTGGAAGAAGCGTAAAACGGAGAACGAAGAATTGAAGAAGTCTCGTTTAGAGGAAGCGGTCGCTGCTTGCAAAGGTGGAAAAATGTCGCAGGCAATGGCGTCGATGACTTACCACATCCCAAAGACGACGATATGGAGACGTCTTCAGCAGGATGGTAAAAAGTCGGAACGATCTTTGAACTCAAGGAAACAGAGAACAGCGGATTCGAAAAACAACGCGGAAGCGAAGATTCACGGACACGAGGAATCTGATTTCGCCTACTGCGAGGTATAAGAACTTGTTCCACGTCGTAAATGAAATTTTATTTCATATTGTTAATGGGTTTCAATTAGGTATCGTCCGAAATACCCATAACTTACATCGATGAGAACATACCTGAAGATTCTGTGATAATATTGACGGCAGAAGATATGGATGGGCTCAATTTAGAGGAAGGACGACAAATTATTGTTAACTCGGTACGTTCCATACGATGCTATACGAAAATCTCACAAACGTACCACGATATATGAGTTGTTCCTTTCACAGGAATCAGGCCAAGAATATGTTCCCTGCGCTATAAGTATCGAAGAGAATTCAAATTACTCCCAGACGGAAAGTTAGCGTATGGATTGTGATCATCTGCCTGTTCATTAATATCCATTTTGTACTATAACACTTGTATGAACGTAGATTTCAACTTAATAACATATGCATTAGAGGACACGTACAGTTTAATAGCGTGTAAAGCTGACTAGTAAAGGAATATGCACTCGAAGCCAGAGTTAATGGGATTACAACTGGCAACGTGCGATCGTGTCTTGTAATTTAACTATTCGTTACTCTTTATTTGACTATTTATTTTTTTTAAGGAAATAAATCATTTGAGTTAAAATTAATATTGTCTTCAAGTTTCTACTACTTTTCTGCGGTGCGATGACCTACGTACTACATCATACTATACATATAATGATACCGTATGTTGTATTTATTCAATTAGAATATTAAATAACATCTTCAATATGAGCTCGAACCGGGTCCGGTAGCTTGTTTGGTATCAATTCTAAATTTGAACGATCCCGCCTTTTAAGATGAACTGCTGTTTCTCCAGAACATGGCGGCATCCATACACTTTCCGTGCAGTCACTTCACGTGGTCGTAAATACTTGGCAAATATTCTTGATAAATAAACTGTTACGAGAATGAGCGTAGAAAAGCGCAAAAAGAATTACTTCCATAATTTTGGAAATAAAAAACAAAAACCATTTATTTTAGAACCAGGTATGAAAGGGTTCTTATGCACTTGCAATTTTTCTGAGAAAGAATGCATACGAGATGCATACAAAATACTTAATGAATTTTCTGATGAGATTTATGGATCAGATATCATGAAGGTATACAGTGGAATTCAGCAATGATATAAGCACATACAGAACAATAAAGAAATCAAATTGTTTCTCGTTCAAGGTATCTGACAGAGATAATGCCAAACTATCACCAGGAGAAAAAGATGATGATATTAATAAAGCAGAACAGAGTGATGGTGAAGATGACATTTCTACTGCTCTAAATAAAGAAATTAATAAATTAAAAGCAGAACATTTAAAACCAGTAAATGCTAGAAGATTTCAGGTATATATTTTATAATTTTGCATAATGTGCCTCTGGAAATCCTCAATGTTTATGACATCTATATTAGGTAGTTCATACTGGTGTGAAAAACGTGGTTTTCATAAGAACTACTTTGGAGAATCCTGTGGAATTAGTTAGCAAAATTGTCACTGAAATGCATAAAACAAAACAACAGCGTACAAGGTTCTTATTAAGATTACTGCCAATTGAAATTGTTTGTAAGGCGAACATGAATGACATCAAACTGAAAGCAGATGCACTGCTTGAAAAATATTTTGCACAAGAACCAAAGACATTTAGTATTGTATTTAAGTACGTTCAAGTTATTTGTAAATTTACCGATATTTCAGCATAAATTTAACTTTAATTTAATTTAATTACAGTCGTCATAGCAATAAAACTATACGCAGGGGCGACGTGATCGAAGATCTGGCTGATATAATAACTAAAAAAAATCCTGGAAATAAAGCAGATTTAAAAAATCCGGAATTGGCTGTGATAGTTGAAGTGATACGCGGTACTTGTCTGATGTGCGTTGCGCCTGATTATTATAAATTCCGGAAATACAATTTAATAGAAATATGTAATTCGAAACAAGCTACAAACGATGATAAGAAGGCAGTAACTGCTTCGTCTGAGCCAGAGAAAGAAACAGAATGTGATGCAATGAATGTAGAAGCCGAAGAAAGTTTAAATGAAGAGGATACCGTAACAGAAAAAGCAACTGATCACGATGCAGAAATAAATGACTGATGTGCATGACGTTAATGTTTATACTTATAAAAACTATTTGTACTATATAAGTAATGGACTAATAAATATTTTGTATTAAGTTCTTCATGTTTTATGATTATATTTAAGTAAGCTGGAAGTAAGGGAAGTTGGATCTTTTTCGTTGTTTATTAAATTTGACTCAAATGCTTGTATTAAACATTGTCCTACAAGGTCTCATGGTGTAATGGTCAGCACTCTGGACTCTGAATCCAGCGATCCGAGTTCAAATCTCGGTGGGACCTTGACATTTTTTATATTATCGTAGCATAATAAAATTATTTTTAGTATTTTTTTTCTTATTAAGAACATGTGTACTTTAATTGAACGACCAGCACTTCAATTTACATAAAAAGATCCAATTTTCCAGCTGAGAAGAATAGAAAAAACGAAGCTCTCATTTGTATGATAGGAGTAGGAGTTCTCATTCTCTGGCTCTCTGGTTCAACACACGCGCAGCGCATGAATGAATGTCTTTGAAAGCAAGTTGACGTTGGTTAAGTTTAGGAAATAGTATCAAGTGTATCGGAAAGTGTTTGATATCATTTTATCAATATATTGCTACCTAGATCAGTGTTAAACGGTGTACCAAACAATTTGCAGAGTATAAATAAAACGTGAACATGTCAGCGAGAAAAAATCAACCTGGATTCCAACCGGTAAACGTGTACTACAATTATTTCTTTGCTTGCATTCCATATAGAATTTAAATCTAACCTACGTTGTATGATAGGATTCAGATGTTTATATTACGTACGAGGATCAGCAAAAAATTAATAAATTCGCACGGCAAAATGTACGGATGGAGGACTTGAAAGAAGAATTGAAAATTAAGCAGGTACTCGCGATCAATGAATTTGTAATCTCGGATACCTTATTTGGGCATACAGTTTTATACACATTGTAATACTTTCTACAGAATGAATTAAAAAATTTGGAAGATGCGTGTGATGAGATAGTTCTTTTGGAGGATGACGCAAAAATTCCATATCACATTGGTGAAGTTTTTGTGCATGAAGATTCGGAAAAAGTTCAGGTAAAATGTTGAATTAAATGCTAATAATTCAATGATAAACTTTATTACATTTCAAAGCGAAGGCTAGTAAAAGATTAATTTTTATATAATATATTACATTTTCACTTATATTTATAGAGTTATTTAGAAGAAATTAAAGAAGAGAAGAAAAAGGAGATCTCAGATTTAGAAAGTAAATGTGCAGACATGAAGACTGCTATCAGCGATCTAAAAATACAGCTATATGCAAAGTTTGGTAGTCGTATAAATTTGGAAGCAGAGGAAGATTAATCTAGTCAACTATTTCTCTACCACCAATTAAGAATTTCATACCATTATTGCCTCATATCTTCTAAACATGGTATGTCTCACATTATAAATTTACATTTTGCTCATGTCACATAACATGGACATCGTAATCGTATGCACATGTTAATTAACTGTTATTGTATGATAAGCTATTAATAAATCACATACATTTTTTAACAGAACTTAATATTATTTCTTACCTTTCTATAACATTCACTTTATTCTTATAGACAATCATTATAAAATAGACAAAATAATTTACGATACAAAAATTATCATACGAAATACGTACTGTAATTTTTATAATGGTTGCATATTGAATTTCCACAAATATTTGTATAAAAAATAGCTGTCATATAATACATACATATATCTAATTAAAGATTTAACTTGAACATTTCAGCAACTGAACTTTTAAACCTGGACTCCTGCCAAATTGTTCTCATTATAAAACGCTCATGCAATGACTGAAAAAAAGAATTCCAAGACCTATATTCATCACAACTATAAATTTTGTACAATTTCATTATATTTTGGCTATCAATATAATTTTATATACTAATTATATACGTAGTTTTATGAAAAATTCAAAAATTTAATAACAGAGTGTGAACAGAATTTTGAAATCTGTATTAGACAACCATAGAACATATTTCTAAGACTTCATTTGCTTGAAATTATATCAACTTTATTTTTTCTGTAAATAGAAATAGGAGAAATTTAAAATATTTCATAGAAGAGTTGAAGTATGCAATTTTTTAAGTTTTTATTATCTAAATAAATCTGTGTTTTGTTTAACATGATAAATGATTTAGCAGCTAGTTATGCAGCTATACAGTTTCTGCTTCCCTTCTATCAACTTGCTTGAGGTAATTTTAGTTTCACCTCTCAGTTTTACTTCAGCCAGTACATAGTTAACTGCAGCCCATTCAGCACCTTGCTATCTACTGTGCAAGTAGTGCCAGAAGAATCACGTTCGTCTCTTTTTCTTATTAATTAAACCATACAATATATGGACGTGAATAATGTGTTTATCTAAGAAGATAATAAAATACATTAATTTTGTTTTCTAAAATAAATTATACATTTATTTGATTTGATAAAACATTTGAGTATAAAATATTTGCACGTGAAATGGAAATAGCAAAAGAGTTAGTATTGAATTTAAAACAAGGCAAGCCATCACATTCAGGATATGGCTTGCAAAAGGAGTGCGAACTTCTCATTAATCACATTTTACAAAACATGGTGCTTTCCCATCTACCGGAATTAATCCCAGAGGAAAAAAATGAAGAGGATTCGATTCAATATAGAGAAGAAGGTAACACACACGGTTCTGTAATGCTTTCCCCTGAATTATCGCAATTAAAATATTCTAGGAGATCAACACTTTGTTATGGGTGATGACGACGAAGCTATAAAATCTTATACAATGAGTTTAGCGTATGCAAACAATAAGGAACTTATGTCTTATGCTCATGCAAATCGATCTGCTGCCTTATATAGAAAACAGATGTTCAGGGAATGTTTAATAGACATTGACGCCGCTTTAAATCTTGGATACCCGGAAGAAAAAAGAGAAAAGTTAAAAGAGAGAGGTGCTAAAGCGATTGACGAAATAAAAAAAAAGTTCGAGCTTAAAGTGAACGAGCGCGTCGATGCGGAATCGTTTATGAAGTTGTGCTTATCGGATGATACAAACAATGCTCCTGTTGCTGTTAAATATAAGAAAGGGAGTGTGAAGCTTTCAGAAATGGAAAACAAAAGTATTGGCGTTAATGAGGATTCAATTAACGGTTGTAAAAAAGAGGAGGAGATACCTAAAGCTGAAGAAAAGAAACCAAGATACTTGGCGGATGAAGGTCCTTTGAAATTAGCTTATGGCCCCAGTAAAGAGGCTCCTGCTGCTAGCAATGGTGTTGCCATTGTCTTTTCTGAAAAGTACGGACGTCATTTAAGAGCTACAAAAGAGTTTAAGCCTGGAGATGTAGTAACTGTTGAAGACCCATATGAATATATTCTTTACACACAAAGGTAGACAATTTAGTATCAATGCAACTATGAATATAAAAAATAATTATCGTGAATTACAGATATTATACACATTGTCATCACTGCCTATCGAGAAGTTATAATTTAATTCCTTGCCTACACTGCCCTGTGGCGCAATATTGCTCGGAAAAATGTAGGGAATTAGCTTGGGAGATGGCTCATCAAATAGAATGTCCAATTATGGCGATAATTGGAAATCTACTTAACGTCGATAAAGATAAAATACGCATGCTTACCAAAATAATTCGGTTCTTGATCATGGTTACAGGAAAAGGCAAAAAAATGGATGAACTGCGCGCAGACATGGAAATAGCTGAGCGTAATCCCGGTAAAAATGTTCATGCTCTATCGCTAGAATGAAAATATGAAATTAAGTTGAGCTGAATGATATAACATTGTAATTAGAACGCTCTGACGATTGCATATTGAATTTCCACAAATATTTGTATAAAAAATAGCTGTCATATAATACATACATATATCTAATTAAAGATTTAACTTGAACATTTCAGCAACTGAACTTTTAAACCTGGACTCCTGCCAAATTGTTCTCATTATAAAACGCTCATGCAATGACTGAAAAAAAGAATTCCAAGACCTATATTCATCACAACTATAAATTTTGTACAATTTCATTATATTTTGGCTATCAATATAATTTTATATACTAATTATATACGTAGTTTTATGAAAAATTCAAAAATTTAATAACAGAGTGTGAACAGAATTTTGAAATCTGTATTAGACAACCATAGAACATATTTCTAAGACTTCATTTGCTTGAAATTATATCAACTTTATTTTTTCTGTAAATAGAAATAGGAGAAATTTAAAATATTTCATAGAAGAGTTGAAGTATGCAATTTTTTAAGTTTTTATTATCTAAATAAATCTGTGTTTTGTTTAACATGATAAATGATTTAGCAGCTAGTTATGCAGCTATACAGTTTCTGCTTCCCTTCTATCAACTTGCTTGAGGTAATTTTAGTTTCACCTCTCAGTTTTACTTCAGCCAGTACATAGTTAACTGCAGCCCATTCAGCACCTTGCTATCTACTGTGCAAGTAGTGCCAGAAGAATCACGTTCGTCTCTTTTTCTTATTAATTAAACCATACAATATATGGACGTGAATAATGTGTTTATCTAAGAAGATAATAAAATACATTAATTTTGTTTTCTAAAATAAATTATACATTTATTTGATTTGATAAAACATTTGAGTATAAAATATTTGCACGTGAAATGGAAATAGCAAAAGAGTTAGTATTGAATTTAAAACAAGGCAAGCCATCACATTCAGGATATGGCTTGCAAAAGGAGTGCGAACTTCTCATTAATCACATTTTACAAAACATGGTGCTTTCCCATCTACCGGAATTAATCCCAGAGGAAAAAAATGAAGAGGATTCGATTCAATATAGAGAAGAAGGTAACACACACGGTTCTGTAATGCTTTCCCCTGAATTATCGCAATTAAAATATTCTAGGAGATCAACACTTTGTTATGGGTGATGACGACGAAGCTATAAAATCTTATACAATGAGTTTAGCGTATGCAAACAATAAGGAACTTATGTCTTATGCTCATGCAAATCGATCTGCTGCCTTATATAGAAAACAGATGTTCAGGGAATGTTTAATAGACATTGACGCCGCTTTAAATCTTGGATACCCGGAAGAAAAAAGAGAAAAGTTAAAAGAGAGAGGTGCTAAAGCGATTGACGAAATAAAAAAAAAGTTCGAGCTTAAAGTGAACGAGCGCGTCGATGCGGAATCGTTTATGAAGTTGTGCTTATCGGATGATACAAACAATGCTCCTGTTGCTGTTAAATATAAGAAAGGGAGTGTGAAGCTTTCAGAAATGGAAAACAAAAGTATTGGCGTTAATGAGGATTCAATTAACGGTTGTAAAAAAGAGGAGGAGATACCTAAAGCTGAAGAAAAGAAACCAAGATACTTGGCGGATGAAGGTCCTTTGAAATTAGCTTATGGCCCCAGTAAAGAGGCTCCTGCTGCTAGCAATGGTGTTGCCATTGTCTTTTCTGAAAAGTACGGACGTCATTTAAGAGCTACAAAAGAGTTTAAGCCTGGAGATGTAGTAACTGTTGAAGACCCATATGAATATATTCTTTACACACAAAGGTAGACAATTTAGTATCAATGCAACTATGAATATAAAGAATAATTATCGTGAATTACAGATATTATACACATTGTCATCACTGCCTATCGAGAAGTTATAATTTAATTCCTTGCCTACACTGCCCTGTGGCGCAATATTGCTCGGAAAAATGTAGGGAATTAGCTTGGGAGATGGCTCATCAAATAGAATGTCCAATTATGGCGATAATTGGAAATCTACTTAACGTCGATAAAGATAAAATACGCATGCTTACCAAAATAATTCGGTTCTTGATCATGGTTACAGGAAAAGGCAAAAAAATGGATGAACTGCGCGCAGACATGGAAATAGCTGAGCGTAATCCCGGTAAAAATGTTCATGCTCTATCGCTAGAATGAAAATATGAAATTAAGTTGAGCTGAATGATATAACATTGTAATTAGAACGCTCTGTCGTTTATAGACTTCAAGAAATCTTATTTGCAGACAATAGAACCGCAGGATTTACCGATGAAGGCATATTGGATAGTAGCAGCGCACGATCCGCCCTCAGTCTTGCTACGAACATGACGACGAGGCCGTTGATTGGGATTAGTGCATTCGCCTGTCTTTCAGCCCTCGCAGTTATCCTTCTAGCCACGCAAACTAATTTCTTCTGCAAAAAATACGAAGCGGACGAGTTAAAAGACATTAGCGAATATTCTGATATCAAATTCTGTGGCACTCTTATGTTTCGCGCTTGTGTCATAACGTCTTCCAATTGTTTTTCAGTAATTTATTTAATGAATTAAACAGATACAATATAAATTACAATAGATATGTATTAAGAATTAAGTTTCTCATTATATTTTTAGATACAACAGGAGTACAGATGTCTGGAGGGTTCAGGTTTATACGTAACTCATAGCTTGTACAATCATTCTTGTGCACCGAACACGTTCCGCCACTTTGAAGGTTTAACAATGATCACTCGTGCTCTGCAGCCGATACATCCTGGAGATCAATTGTTTACGAATTATGGTCCTGCGTACGCGCACATGGCAAAATCTGAAAGAATAAAAAAGATAATGCAAGACTATTTTTTCGAATGCGACTGCAGTGCGTGTAAAGACAATTGGCCGACGTACACTGAGATTTTAGAGAAACACGTTGGCTCTATTAACAAGAACAAGGAACTTGTGGAGAAATTGAAACCCTACAAGCAACGACTGGAGAAGAATATGTATGACATCGACGCAGTAAAATCTGTCCTGAATATATTATATAAAGTGGTGTCTCCGCCGTGTGAGGAAATCGTACATGCAGAGCAATACCTAAAGACTTATTACTTAGGTAAATTCAGATAAATTTACAGTGAATCTGCTTATACTAATTTTTTAATTTATAGCTTTTGCTTACCTGCGAATATTTGCCATCGTTCAATACTTTATTTATTCCTCTATAACACTTTTAATTAAATGCTTTGCATTTTGTACACTGATTTTAATTACTGCTATTAGTCTAAATACACAGCTTAAAATCTGCTTCACGCAACTAATCGTTTGGCTGCAATGGTATGTGAAATGTTAATAAAGTAGACACGTACAATTTCATGAATGTACTATTATTTTCTTTCTAGATCCATAAGAGAAGCATCGACATTGTACATACCAAGTTATTAATAAAAGACATGAAATATTCCTAAAAACAATTTATTGATGTTGTACATAATATTTCGATAATCGCTAAAATAAAATGTGCATAGAATTTTTTACGCAGTGTATTTGTATATTGCAAAACACAATACAAATAATGAGATTGAATAATGAGTAAAAGTGATAATGATTTTCCACCTCAATACGTATTTTATTTATCGTAAAAAGTTAAATACTATATACTCGTAAATATAGATCATTTTTCGTCCACATGTCTCGTAAATTTATTTAAATACTCTTTTACTAATCTCAGTTTGGGACATTGTAATCATTTTGTGAAGCTGATAAAACCAACAGCAGCACAAGTGATGCGTTAAAATCAGAACGATAAATGCCGATAAATCAGGAGTGTGAACTGCTAACAAACTCATTTATTAAAATTATTGATTACTGAGACAATGCGTTACATATCGAAATGTTCTATTACAGCAAACTATTTACTGATCAATGTATAATATTAATGTATAGCATACATTTATATCTTGTTCTTTAATCATGATTTCTATTATTCATAGAAAGAAAAATGTAAAAGATATTAACTAAAATTGAAAATTACATTATCATTTAATATGTTGATTCTGTATAATACATAAAATTGTATTAAGCGAAATATTCATTTCCCGAGTGAAAGAATCGAACATGAAAACAGACTAACGTACCTGTCCTCGTAAATTAAATATGGAACTATTCGTCCAATTTACAAATTATATTAATTGTACATTTTAAAAAAGAATCTGTCAAATATACATATAAATCTGCTAACATTATCAGAAGCAAGTATTAAATTCATCAGACGATTTTTATTTTATAAAGTAAGTGAAATTGTTCGTCACGCGAGGATGTCGGCGTGAAAAGAAAAAGATCAAAGTCTCAGTTTGTTCAATAGTGTAATAAATAAAATCGGGATGATCTAAAATCGGCCGATATTCGAAAAAGCAGCGAACAGAGGTGTCGTGGTTGTAGCCGGTTGCTGATCGCTGATGCTTTTCAGCAAATTGCCTTGTAATAGGCTGTCAAGTGCCTTTTGAACCGTCGGATCATTTAGCAGAGGCGACGGTGCAACTCCCGTAGCAGTGGTTGTTGTCGATGTTGTGACAGTGGATGCTGCTGGCATAATATGATGTACTCGTAAAGTTATAGCAGTTTGTAGTACCAGCAATGATATATTTATTCGAAGTTCGTTCGCTTTGATCACTGTGCTATATGACAAGCAGCACGGTAACACACACCACACACACGAATATGCAGGTCGACCGGACCCAAAGCGTACGAAATTCGTATATGTCTTGTCTGATCACTCGAAATCAGTATCTTTATATTAAAAATTTACTTGAAATTGTCTAAAAAAAAATGTTTAGACAAAATAAGCGCTTATATTTCAATATTAAATTATTACGCGCGACGCGAAATTTGAATATGTTCGTGCATCTTGCATGAACAAATCCAAAAGTAAATGCAAGGAAATACGTGATCCTACAATAAGTAGGATACACTTATAAAATGACCTTTATAAAAGTGCAAAAGCATGCAACAGGTCTACTAAATCGCGACGTTGTTCTTTTGGTACATAAATCTATAGCAGTATTTCTAGTTTTTGTTTTAAATAAGCAGTGAACAGGGCGGTATACGTTCATGATTTATAACATAATGGTATAAAAAGATTACTGAAACTGAATGTGAGAAATAATTTTATATTCATTTTAATAATAACAGAGGTCCGATATAAAATTCTTGTATACTTGATGTGACGTAAAATTGTGTTTAAGCTTAAATGAAAAGCTGTATAAAATTTACCTGCTCCCCAAGTAGCTGGCGGGACAGGTGTCGGTGCTGCAGTCGGCGCTGGTACTGGACTAGGTACAGGTACTGATGAATTCGTTTTATTACTGTTTAATATATTAAGTATCCTAGATTGCAACTCTGCTTGCTTCGGATCGCTGACTGTGATCGTCGGCGTGGTCGTCGGCAAATCTTTCGCGTCTCCCAGTTCAACTTGCACTTGCTCTTCGCGTTTTATTTCGAGATATTTTATAACACGGTCGTACTGCAGTACTGTCAACTGATGATTATCAGCCAACATGTTCAAAAGGACTTGAATAGCGTCGGGATGCCGTTCATTGGCGAAAGGTGTGTTCAATGGAACTGATCGTGCACCAGCTTTGTATGTGGTAAAGTCGCGCGACATTAAATTAATGGCATCGTCAACCGGCATATTCCTATGTTCTGTAGAAATCAAACAATATTGATTATGAACTTTTGATTTAAACAGTATCAAAAGTACTTACCTTGAGGTAAACCGTGAAGAATATTCAAAGTTAGGGAATGATGTTCTTGATTAACAGGTGTGACCACAACTGCATACAAGCAACCACGGCTTGCAATATTTCCTAGAACTCTACTAAGGAGAACATCCTCGTTGGGGAACAATAAATCTACCGTCAGTCCAATCTTCTTCAACCTCATTTCAATGCTCTCAGCATATTCCCTGCTTAAACGTACAAGTTGAAAGATTGCTTAATCATCATCGGCAATGTTCTTTATATACTCACGTTAAGGATTTATTAACAACAATAATTTCACAATCATTCTTCTCGGTGGTCGTATTCGTGTACTCGCCTGATGAGGTTGTATTGCTGTCCAATACATATGAAATAATTAATATTGACGATACTCACTGTAAAATTACGAAACTCTCTTGTTCAACTTACTTGAAGCTCATATTCATGTCTCTAGGGGCAGGGCTCTTGAAATCTTCGTAGCGATTACTAGTATCGTTGAACGACTCTCTGGCAAAGTTATTGCCTCTCAATCTGTCTCCTTGTTTGTGATCCCAATCTCTACCACTTTTCTCGTCTAAACGGCCAGGGTTTCTATTGATAGGGCTGCGATCTCTAAAGTTATTATTTCCGCCCGAGTTGTCCCTATTTTTATTTCGATTTTTTCCACCTCGAGTTCCTCTTTGTCTTCCGCCACCAGTGCCACTATTACCACCACTTCCTTGATTCTGATTATTCGCATTACGATTTTGATTGTTACCAGGTCTATTCTGATTTCCACCTGGCCCAAATTGATTACCTCCTCTGTTTTGATTAAACTGTTCACCTCCGCCCCTATTCTGATTATTCGGCATGAAATTATTGTTCCCTTTATTTTGCATTATGTTATTAAACTGATCGTTTACATTATTTCGATTTTGATTCCCAAATTGATCATTTCCACTGTCTCTATTCTGGTTTCCATCAGAAAACTGATCACTTCCGCCACCTCGATTCTGAATGTTTGGTTTCTGATTATCATTCAATTGTGGGTCACAGCTAAAGTTTTGATTTGCATTAAAATTTGGATTTCCACCAAAATTTGGATTTCCACTGTTGAAGGAATCGTTCGAAGCATTAAAATGATTACTGCCAGAATTAAATTGATTATCAGGTACTGCTGCCATTTGTTTCGGGCCTCCACTGCCTCCACCAGACTGATTGTCTTTTTTTGCTGGCCTGACATCTAAAAGGTACATGTGATAAGACAAACAAGTAAATTCAGTGAAGATAAAGATTTTTCGATGAAAATCAAATACCTATTCGTCTGCCCTTGAACATTGCTCCATCCTCATTCTGAATAGCTTTCTGAGCAGATTGTTCTTCTTCAAATTGAACAAAGCCAAAACCTCTATGTATTAAAGAACCGATGACAGTTCCATACTTAGAAAAATGTTCTTCTAGCTCATGTTTGGTCATATCATCTGTTTGCAGATGACCCACAAAGATCCGGCTACTCACGGTAGCAGGGTCTTTTAAAAGCCTTATGCTCATTTTAAAATATTGTTTTTAACAAGCACTTTTTGTCAGGAAGAAAGTATTTATCGAACAACACTAGTATGATCCAAATCACAAAAACAACCGAGGTTATACAGTAACGTTGGCTTTAATTCCGTAAATTTACCTCATATTGGGAACGATCAGTACTATAATAAATAATGAAAAGTTGTCATTTACTTGGTACTTAGCCTACAACTGTTAACTGGTACTGTTGATTAAATAACGATAGTTTGGAAGCAGGATCTTCCAATCAACAACTGAAAGCGCAACAAAGCTCAATAGATCGTATACGAGTACGAGAACGATGGCATGGCGTTTGTACACATACGTATACATAACATACATACATACTCATTAGCTACTAGTTTTCTGATTTGCTAATCAAGTAAGTATGTTCTATTTTCGTGTTAACACGAAAATATAAAACCTAGACGACGTTTTAAAACAAACTTTATGTTTCGAGTGGCAATGTTACACGTTACATCTTCGACAAATGCAATTACCATTTTTACGGAAAGTCGTGGCTTGGAAACCCGCCTGGGGATTATGTAAAGAGAGACAATTCTTCATTGACAAATTCCTGGTCCCAATAAAACGTCACGTAGTACGTTAAATGTTTGATGCATCTCTTGTAAAGCTGATGTATGCTCATTAATAAAAACAACTTCAGTTCATTTGCATCCGTTTTGTTCGCGTATTAGGAAATCGGAATGTCGATCCGTATCAGGGAACGCGAGACAGCAGCGGTGCAGCAGCGGTGCAGCAGCGGTGAAGGAAATATTTTTCAGCGCCATCTTGCCTCGTAATTTCTAATTCGTCGGTGCCTGTGAATGGACTTGTCATAAAGTGTTTTATATTATTTTGTTCCTCCTTTCGATTCGAATTAGTGCATTAAATTTACAGTATAGCTATTGCGGTAAGTAAAGAGTTGCACGTTAGGTCGCAAACAAAATTTGTAGAAATTGATCGCCGTTGCGCACGTAACTACAAGTGGTATAGAAGTCCGTGGAACAAAAAGAGCGCAAGTTTGGTTCCGTTTCGGCGATACAATAGTGTTCCTTCGATGCTCTCGTGATGTGTCTTTTCCGTTAATTTGTCCCCTTTAACTCATTCCACGTTATCCTGTATATGGAATGAAAGGAGAAAAATGCAGCGTTACAAAGTCACGCCCGAGCATGAGAAAGCATAGATAGAGTTTCGAAATTGATATTATACTATTACGTATTTTCATGGATTAGCCTTGCACCCAAGTCAGTGTACGTATATCTGTTACGATGGTTATATCTACTAAGACGAATCGTGCATATTCCACTATTATTTCAATCCAACGGGAGAAATCATAATTTTCGTATTCGCATATGATTGTCACTTTAACGCACACACCTACTTACATACCTACGTCCGTCAATAATTTATCGTGGTGATTTAAACTTTTGAACAATGCAACCTAAGCGTTCAGTGACTAACTTTTTGTGCTTGGCAAGAAATAATTTATGCATATTTAAACGAAAGACAAATAATGAGATAATATGCTGAATATGTTCTTCACGTTCGAAGAAAGATATTGATCATCTCTTTACTTCCATCATTATGATGTTTTGCTATTTTCATATTTTGCTTTTTATTCCAACAATTATTGACTGTACGTTTAAGAATTATTATTATGTAATGAACATTTATCAAGTGCCTTAAAGAGACCATGTAAAGATAATCTTAACAACTAGAAAAAGTAATGTGATATCACAGAACAATTTTTCCTAAGATATCTAGATGTCTTGTTAGATCTAATAGTCCATTTTTCTGAACGAATTTTCAAACAAACATATCAATGTCATTTCCTTTGTGAAAAGCTCCTCTATTGTATGTAGTGATAAGATAAGAGCAGCATAATGACATCAAGTGATAATAAAGGTTCCTCTTCACTTTCCAGTTTAATAACAAGGCTTTTTTCAAGGAAAATTTGAAACCTCCATTCCATCAATGTAAGTGATTTTATTTTTCCTCATAATTGCATGCGGTCTATTGTTTTTTAACATGGTAGTTTGGTTCGAATTATTATTTTCTCCAATATAAGAAATCTCCTTTCTTTAATTTCTATATATTCAGTTTTCTTTATCCGAGTGCTTGCAAGAGGTATTGTCATTTAAACGAAAATAAGTAGTTTTAATAATTAATCAATTACCTCATATACGTATGTTAGAAATACATTTAAATAATCTTCATACGTATATTAATATTGCACAAAAACTGCAACTGTGACTTTTTTTATCTAAGAGAGTAATTTTAGATACAACAGATTATGTGAATTATTAATATTTCTTTTAATCGCTTTATTTAATTCTATTGTATTTTTTTATTTACTCTTAACAGTAATTTCTTAAAGACTTGGGAGGTAATATTTCTCTTTCTTCTATTACGTTTGCTTTGTTATTATGTATTCTATGATTATAATATTAATTACTCATAGTGCAAAGTCTTCTCAACATTTCTACAATAATTTAGTTACATGCCTTGTATATAATATCTTTAAAAAGGTATTCACAGCTGAAGGATACGAGTTGTGCCTATCTACTTCATAAATACTTTCCAAATGTGTTACATTTTATGTATGCGATGCTTAATTCATATGCTTATGATGTGCTAAGCATTAGAAAAGCAAAGAATGCAGTATTCTGTGCAATATTCATTTGCATAATAATCAGTAAGGTCATTAAAGTTCCATTGAGACTGTCCCCAGTCAATTGTATTATCATTCATACATTAAGTGAGGATTCATTAATCATTGACAGGTAATTGTAACAAATGTTCCTTGTTTATTTATAAAGCTATGTAATAGTCTAGGATTTTATTGTGATTCGAAAAGTGTTTGGGAGTTGTCTGTATTTGTGGACAAGAACTAGCTTCATCAACGACACCAGCAACATTTCGTATGCCAACAATGGCTATGCAGAAGGTAAATTTCATTAACTGGTCGCAGTTAACAAAATAACAAGTATTATTACTTTACTAATCAATCATGTTGTTAGAAAATATCTAAAGAACACACAATGTAGATAAATGTTTCGCAAACCATATTAATAAATTATATACAGGGTGTTTGCACGAAACACTTGTTTCCTTAAAAATCGAAAAAATTATAAATGACATGGATCGAAGAATAGCAAGTAATTGAATTGATCGTAATATATTTAACATCCTGTATATGTAAAGATATATGAGAAAAATAGTGTTTAGAGCTCACGTTTTTTAGCACATACTTGAACTTATACTTGTTTTAGTTTTTGCAAAATTATATAACGGTGATAAGTTCTACACATTATGCAAGTCAGTATTGTATGAAATTATTTTTTTCATGAACGCTGATAAAATTTCGTTAAAAATTTTTGTCCAAAATATCACAGAAAAAGCTATATTCCGTTACAAAAAATTATCATGATAATACAAGTTACAGTTTACGTGTAACACACGATATACTGATTTAATTAGAACCTCTGACCTTGGGTACGAATTTACGTAGGCACATCTCAAAGAAACATAATCTGCTTTGGAGCTTTAAATACATATAAGGGAGAATTTATCCAGTTGTATCTTTTTTTGCATATCGTTCCTTTTGCAGTTTAGAGATGTTATGAGGAAAAAACACTAAAGAGGGTTTCCTTACTTTTGTACTACTCACACTTTTACTTTGGCTACTTTCATCCGTATTACTAGTAACCAGATAGAAAGTAGTAATAACACGTTCATTTGACAAAAGTAGAGTAGGAATATAAAAAAGTCACAAATATATTTCCTGCTTTCTTACTAACGCATATTTAAACGCATGGCTTTGGTATGAAATAACTGCCCATATTTATTACCGAATTTTGTTTAAAACACAGCTAAATTCAGTTTCGGTTTCGTCGACTCGAAAACAATAGCACCTATTCAATTTTGATTTATAAAAAATGTGAATGCACCGGATGATAAGTATGGGCTTCTAAAGTAAACACGAATGTTACTACCTGCTCGTAATATACAGTGACAATGTTTTAGATGAGAAGACAAGGTCAAGACGTGATGCAGGTGAATTTGGCGGGTATCAGGCGAGATATTGTTAATCTTGCTCACAACTATAGCAATGCTCAGGTAATTGAGTTCTACTATTGCGTTCCCATTTTCTACAATTCTACAAGATAAATGTATTTAAAATACGAAACACATGTCGCATGTAGAAAGCTGTACGCGAAGCCACTAGCAACGACCCTTGGGGTCCGAGCAGTACGCTCATGGCAGAGATTGCTGACTTGACGTACAACGTCGTGGCTTTTACTGAAATTATGCAAATGTTGTGGAAGAGATTGAACGATCATGGAAAAAATTGGCGACACGTGTTCAAAGCTTTAGTTCTCTTAGAATATCTCATTAAAACGGGCACAGAGAAAGTTGCACAGCAGTGTAAAGAAAATATTTTTGCCATCCAGACGTTGAAAGGTGAGCAATTCGTTTAATAAGATAAATCTTAATATAAAGTCATTGATACCTTGCGATACATGGCTTGTTTTTACTTATTCAGATTTTCAATACATGGAAGGGTCTAAGGACCAGGGCGTGAACGTGAGAGAAAAAGCAAAACAATTAGTGGCCTTATTAAAAGACGATGAGAGACTAAGAAATGAAAGAGCTAGAGCGCTGAAGGCGAAAGAAAGATTTGCGCAATCGGTTAGCGGATTTGGCAGCGATGGATTAGATACTATGTCACCAGTGAGCAGCGACGTAAGCTCAGATCGATTGCAAATTTGAAAATGTTTAACGATCGAAGATATTTAAAAACACATTTCCTACAGTTCCAGGAGTGGGAGCCGTGTCGTCTAGGATCCTCCGAGACTGCGGCCAGACGTACGCGTAAATTTTTAATAATCGTATTATGTATTATTTTGTCTTCTATCGTGTGTGTATTATCTTATAAATATGTTGAATTAAAAATACCTTTAGTACTACTAAAATGTGATGTATATGTTAGCTGAATTAGAAGCTGCAAGGCCGCAAACAGTAGGGGAGGAAGAGCTTCAGCTACAATTAGCTTTAGCAATGTCGAGAGAAGAAGCCGAACAGGAAGAGCAGAGAAGACGCAGCGATGATGTCAGATTGCAATTAGCTCTTAGTCAAAGTCAACAAGATTTCAAGTTAGTAGAAATTATCTTAGGTCTCGGCATTATTCATTTTCTGTTTTACTTACGAAACGTATTAATTACAGAGCCCCGCAATCTGAGAAACAAAGTCATATGCTAGATCTGTTGGATGTAAATTTGGAAGAAGCGTGTGGATACAATGTAAAAACCGACCCTTGGGGTATACCCATTACACCGCCACCGCCTATACGACAGGTACGTAAGACTCGTTGCTTTAATGTTTCAGTTGCATGATGACATTGATTTTACGCTGCCCTTTGCATGTTACGCAACGATCTCAGTTTTCCCCTCTTACCTTCGAGGTATGTTCGACCAACAAAGTAGCCGAATTGTAAAACATCATTTAATCGCAAATTATCGAATTTCATGTTTATTTGTCGAATTTGGGATTTGTATGTTATTTTGTTACGCAGACCCAGAATGATCCATGGAGCGTTCCTACAACAAGCAGTACGTCTCCTGCACTAGATCCATGGACTCCTGTTCCATCTCAGAGACCAAGTAAGATTTATTCGAATGAAGACAAAATACAGTCTCTAGTTCCGGCGTAATTGATTTTTAATTCGACCATAGCTGCTGCCGTTGATCCGTGGCGAGCACCTCCGTCATCGCCTGTGACGGTTACAACTGCCCCCGCGGCGGATCCTTGGTCACCGATACCTTCCACCACTACTACCGAAGTTGATACAAATAAAAAGCAGGTAAAATGTTTTATTCCTTTAACCATTCACAAAAGTTTCTCATGTCAAATCGATCTAATTATCTTTTAATTGTATAGAGTGGTCGAGAAGGTGCGACGTCCGTCTCACCCTCGTTTAACAACCCGACATTAACGCAAAACATCGGATTCGCGGCACAATCGCCGCAAAACATAGGATTCAATTTGCCTACAACTTCGAGCGGTACATTCAATACAACTAGCAACGGTTTCAACGGTACTGGGCCTAGTCTCAACGATTTCGTTGTTGGGAATCAAAACAATAGTTCCGCGGCCAGTCCACTGAGCGATTTAGATGAATTCGATGTGATCACCAACAGAAACAAAAATGCTTCTAATCTACAACCTGCAAACAACGGTATCTATTGTCTTGGCTCTTGTTTTCTCCAGCTATACAAAAATCGAGTCAACACCTTGCTCTTTTAATCTTATCGCAGGAAGTACGCTATCGCAGGATCCGTTTGATTTGGGTAGTATAGCCGAAACTCTTCCTACGAGTACTGGAGCTGTTAAGAAAACACCGCAATCGTTCCTTGGAGAGAACTCTGCTCTTGTCAATCTTGACAACCTCGTCAGCGCTAGCGCGATCAAGTCTACAACGTCTACACCAGCAGCTGGTAAAGTCTTTAGAATTCTTTACGCTCTATTCGAAATCGGAGAATATCATTTCGAAATAAGAGTTTAAAATCTGTTATGTATGCCAGAATCAATCTGAATCATTATATTTTGTCTACAACATAGCATATCGTTGGAAGTAAATTCGTGAGTATTTACAAAAGTGAACAAGGACGTTGCATGATTGCATGATTCGGATCGTATTGTGTTCTACCAAATTTGCGTTCTTTCTGAATTTTCTTTGCAGCGAAAAACGCAGATATCGGGTACAGGAGATATCCTGAAGATAAAATTTTAATTGTGTTTACGGTTGAAGTTGAACACGTTGGGAGTTACAGTTTTGATGCATTTGTAAATTTATGCCGCATGTGTCGCTGATAGAGCATACGCAACGGATATGTTAATTAGTGAAGACGAGCAATGGATTGAATAAACGTTATCAATTGTTTTACAGCGACCATCTCATACTCGGCGAATCCATTTGCGACGGCAACAGCACCACCACCCCGTCCTTCGATCAATCAAATTCGACAAGATCCTTGGACAGCGAATACAACTACTACAGCGAATCCGTTCCTCTCGTAGCTTGATGATGATAATTGTTGAAGATGTCAGTCGAAAATCAAGAGCACTGTGGTTTAGAAAGTATTCGAGATTTTTAGCAGCAACCCTGTACGGTATAAGTTTCACGCTCTTAATGAAGTAGCTTCGTTCGGTAAATACAAGTGCAAGTAGATAACAAACAAGGTCTGATGGAAGTGAAATATCTAATGCAAACGTTTTTGTCTAATTTCGTTTTACTCGTTCCAAGTGAAAGGAAGAAGCTCGAATAAAAGTAACTAACAAATAGCTTGCTTAATCAGATTGAATCGATGAAAATTCTCATTGGGTGCAACTAAAATTTATTTCTCTGTAATAACTCAAGAGTCTATGAAACATTTCCATTTCCATTTACTATATAAATACTTGTGTCTTACAATTTTATTACTTGTATCCTATTGTGTACCAATGGTGAATGAGGAACTACCCAACAGGGAAAGATAATACGTATGCAATAAATGAAATAAAAAGTTTAAAAGCTAGATCATATTTCAATTTTCAACGCTTAAGCGCTCCCAATGTGTATTTCAATTTTACAAGGAATCATTTTTCCATTTGTAGTACATATTTTACGTATTATTGCGAGATTGGTAATGGAAAAACGTCAAGTAAGATTTTCATTGTGCCGTAGACTCAAACGTATCGTCACGATGATTTCTTTTATTTTTGTATTTATACATACACGTTTTTGGCGACTAACGTGAGATTGCAATATTGTTTTAGAGAAATATATTATATCGAACAGGGTTTTTCAATTTATGTTATACGTTTACTGTGGTACGTGCATTGATTGTGGTTCGTGAAAATATTCGTGTAATAGCATGCTTTTTATAACTAATATTATCATGTTGCAAAAGGAAACGCATATGCTAGTGACACGACATGTCGTTGAGCTAATTATTTACACATTCGACAACCTTGGATTAAATACGAATGAGGCAATTGTGCAGTCACGCGACTGGCACGGTAAACACATGTTCTAATGTTGTTCAAGTAAGCACGTATGTGTAAGTCTAATTTATTTATAAAACATTACCCGTTGGGTTTTGGGGCAATTATCACGAAGATATTTGCATAGGCTTCATGCACTGCAGAGAACCAAACACTGCTATAGATATTAATATGCATTTTTCTGTAAGTGAAAGTTCGGTGCATTCTACTATTTCACGGAAACTCACCATCAATTCACGGTGGTTAACGTTGGTCTCTATGGATGTTTTAGAAATTTTTGAAAGCGCGGTATCTTTGTTCGTTCGACTGTCAGATTTAATGAACCAACATGATCTGGTAACGAAGGGTAATGAGAAATACGTTAGCTTTCTTCGTATGCAAAACAATTTACAATCGTACCTTGATTTATATAAAGAAAAGATATTGTAAATACGTTACAGCATATCTCGTTCCTCAATTGTCAAGTCTCTTTTTCCTTCTATACTCATTCAACGTGTAGATTATTCTAAATAAAACTTCGAAAGTGTTTTCTAAGCATATTAGTTATTTTCTATTTTTCGAAGGAAATTATTGCTGAGAGAGAGAGAGAGTTTATTGTTTCATATGCTGTGAATATTTGCCGAATGTTTAAGGCTATCATTACATCTCATGGGGAAAGGAAGAATGATTCGCATCGTAAAGATGATAGTCGGTAATCAACGCGTATTTATTAGTAACTTTTTATGAATCTACTTTACTGATAGTCTTAATATTCGACTCAGCATTTCCTTTTTGAAAAATATCGATGCATTTTACAATTTTATACGAGAAGACGGTTTCGTACGTTCAATGATTGGCAAAGGGGAACAATATATCTGTCTGCTTGTTCTAAGTAGATTAGACATGAGTTGCACGATTCGAATTTTGTTAAGTAAATGTTGCTTAAATAATTCCATTGTATTATTCTTCGTTAAATTAATAATTTTTGTTTCATTATGCATTTTCAACATACTTGCTTATATAATTAAAATTGTATATTTAATGCGTATTTAGCCGGATGTTCGCGGAACAATGAAGTTACGATTATATGATAAAACTCAAATTTGAACGTGCTTTTTACAAGCAGAATTTCGATACGATATGGTATACATGTTAGAAATTTTTCTTTTTCGTCGACGAAACGTTGTAAGGCGTTTATTTTCTAGATACTGATCCAAGTATGTGTTCCTTCTTAATACCTGTGCATATTATAATGTACCACAGCTTCATTTTTCACGCGAACGATGGAGCACTATTTTAGTTTTTAGACTTGGTGTAAGTGCAGAGAAAATTTAAAGAACAATTATGAACGAAATTATATATTTTAGTAGATTGTATTATTATTATTATTAATATTATTATTATACAAATAAATATAAAAAAAATTTTTAATTTTCCTGATCGAACATTTGATTTGAAGAGATCCCTTAGGTATGTTTTATTATATTAGATACAGAAGCAGCTTGTACGATTCTTTACATGAACATAAATAAAAAAATTCTTGTACATGGAAATTACTTTATTTCATAAAGATGCTTCGGTTGAAGAACTTATTGTAACTGGGGGAAGAAAATATGAACGAACCTGACTGTGTAATTGTGCAATCTCAGGATGTTCCCTCTCTAAGATTCTGAGTAGTTGTGCAAATTGAACTGTACCTGTAAACAGAAAGGTAATAAATTTGTAAAAAAATGTTTGATGAGGCGATTCCAACAGCCATACCTTCCCTCCCCTCTGGAAAACCATAATTCCTAATAACATCCATTTGTATTTGAACAACGATAGGAAATACAAACTGCATCATTTTTAGCATTTCATTCCCAGAGTTCTCTTTGGCTTCTGCAATCTTTTGAGTATTTTCAGGCGTATTTAACGCTGTTAAAATGTCAGTTAAAACAGCTAAAAGAGATTATTTATTTATTTATTTATGGTACCGAGGACATCGTATTTGAACATCATAAATTTTTGTGTATGTACCTTTCGCAATTTCTGGGGTAAATGAAAATTCACTGGTCATTGTTTTAGTCGAAATGTTATTTAGAAAGTGTAAATTTAGAGTTATTCGATTCTTTTAAAGAAACAGGTTACGAAAGTGAAATGTTCCTTTTGTAAACCTTTTGCCAGTTTACGGAATCATTTTATTGATATATAACAACAACTTTTTAACAATAATCTTCTTTTCATTTAAACGCTTATTTTTACCATTATTTTACAGTGCTGCACGTCGAACATATAAACAATGCGAGATTGATTCTAAGAGGACGCCACACACTGTTCACAAGTTGTCATCAGTTGATATTTCATTCAGCAACTTACACCAAAAACAGTAAAAAAATTGAATACAAAAGGCCGTACGGCCGTTGAAATTTTTACATTCGTTTCATGACCAACCGAATTATAATTATTGAAATCTTATCAGCTAAAACAAAGTCTCATACATTTCTCGAGTGGTCCTCGGGATAACCTGGTAAAGAAAATAAATTGACGAGAAACAAGTGATCTATAAGCAGCAGATAATCTCCAGCTAGAAAATGCATTCACTGTTCTGCGGTAAATTTAATTGAATTATCAGTAGAGGAAACGTTATCGTCGAAAGAGTTACGAAAGAACGATCATTCCGAGGCTTCACGATGAGTTCTGAACACGATCAGGCATTTCTACACATCTTGCAAGAAGAAAGAAATATTACGAATTTTTTGGATGCATTTTTTGGCTTTTTGTACAGATGGTAAGTAGTATGAATGCGTCTGACATAAAGCAGATTATGAAATATAATTCTTTTACAGTACAGATTTTTATGTTGAATTGGGACCAGATCAAAAGCTGGGGTTCCCACCAGGTATGATAGACAAACTTGTTTTACATAGTTTTAAAAAGTGGAAGAACATTTCCAAATATCCCGGTGGAGCACAGCCTGTAAACAATCAGGAAACTCTCATACAGGACACTGATAAAAGTCAAAATGAATCAATGGCAGTAGAAGAAGATTCTCACGTTCCACAAGCTGATTACGAAGTAGAGATTGAAACAGACTGCAAGGAAAGTCGAATTACAAACCGATCTAGACGATTAATTGATAAGGACAAAGTGTCCGATAGTTACAATGGTGCAGTGAGGGAGAATTATACTTGGTCGCAAAGTATCAGTGATATAGATGTACTGGTGATGCTACCAGATTCTGTGCAGAATGCAAAAGATCTAAGAGTTCATATAGATTCGAAAGAAATCAAGATAGAAGCAAGAACATCGTGGGCTGAAGAGAATCAGGAGAAAGAGGAATGTCGATATTCTGTATGGACCACAATTTTTCATGGAGAATTGTGTTTCAAAATTCGAAAAGACGAGTCAATCTGGAGCATAATACCTGGACAGTATATTAGCGTAAGTAATCAATAGGATTTTAAACGTATCTGCGAATTTGATTTGATTGTAATCTATTTTGTTAATTGCAGATTCATCTTGAGAAAGCTTCCGACAGGTGGTGGGAGGCATTAATAGAAGGCGAGGTAAAAATTGATTTAAGTAAAATAGATTGTTCAAGAAATGTAGAGGATATGGATTCAGAAGCACAAATGAAGGTTCAAGAATTGATGTGGAATCATCAACAAAAGCTTTTGGGCAAACCAACTTCTGAACAAATTGTAAGCGATTTTTTTACCGCAAAGATGTGATAAAAAATTATTGATTATTAACGCTTCTTTCCGTTGTAGAAAATGGAAAAAGTATTGAGGAAAGCTTGGGACGTGAAAGGATCTCCATTTGAAGGCACGCCCTACGATCCTTCGATAATAGACTTTAATTAGTGTTTTATTTAATTCATTGATGTAAATTGTATTAAATGTACTCGAACTATCTGTATATTTTACAATAAATATATTTTATTATCACCTATATATTAAAATTACTTTTTCGCATGACTTTTGCCAAGTGTTTACGACCGACTAAATAGGTACCTGCTCTAATAATTTATGATCGAGTTTTTTGTTCGCACGTGTGAAATTGACGGGAATAAGCTGGGTCGAAAACCCATTATCCGTGAGAAGGTTCTTGGTACCTGCATTGAACCCGCAGGTACGCAGGTGTTTCTCGTTCGTCTGCAAATCTATTTTCAACTCCGCGACATTAAAAGTTTCAAACAATGCGATAAAAAAAGACTTCACGTGAAACGATAAAGGATTCATGATTTATTCGTAGCATGCGAGGAATTCCTCTCTGTTTCCTTGTGTTTGAATCGGATTTATCTTAGCGTGGTGGGATTGTTTAGTAAAAGAACAAGGAAGGAATGCTTTATGGAAGCAGATAGATAGCTACGGCGAAACTGTTCTCATTTTCTGGAATTCCATCGACTTTCGTATGCGATCGCAGTCTCTGGATTCATCTCTACGTTCACTCCAATCCATATTTACCCTACACGTTCGATGTATAAGATTTAATAGTTCGATACTGACATTTCAAAGTCATGAATAATTCTTCTACTGTTTGATAAAATATCTCACAGTCTAATCATATTCTCGAGGTTGTACGGGATATAAAGAAATTCGTGCGGGCATTGAAGTCTCCCTAGATTCTCCTCAAGAGAACCGCGTTCCAAGCTCTCGCAGTACCAGAAACCAAGTCGGAACATGCTTTAGTAATAGAAATATCCGTTTAGAGAGATACACCCATGAAACCGTTTTATTAGTTCCTCAAGCGAACGAACGATTAGTCCCTCTAGTTCGATTGAAGGCATTTCGAAGGCGAGTCGCGGATCGTGGATAAGCTTAGGAACACGACGCGTTGAGCACCGCTGAAGGTAAAACACAGGTAATATACCTGCCTGAGGCTACATCCATCCCCACCTGGAGTCCGGTTCTCTCTCCTTGGTCGACTCTCAGCTTTTCTCCGAGGTGAGTCGGGCCGTTAGTGTCGTTGTCGTAGGAGAGAATGGTAGTAATGTGTATCGCGGAGTACCGTGCACCCTGAAGGACGTCGTCATCACCGAGTACTGGTCCTTCTTCACCTTCCTCGTTTCGTTTGTTCGGGTATTCGAGCCACGAACGACGTTCGGTCATCGAATCGAGATCCTTCCTCTCTCGTATCCTGGAGCAATCCGTTCTGAACGGTTCGTGTGACCCGTTTCGTGCTTCACTTTTTCACGGATGCTCGGTAATCTCGAGGACGACGACGACGACTACCTGTTCCTCAGTATCGTAGCTCGCGGTGGTGCCGTGTGAGGTGAACGTACACAAAGAGACCGGAGAGTGGAGTCCGACGGGAGAATTCGAGGAAAATAAACAGGAAAAAGGAGACGAAGAGGACACCAAGATGCCCTGTTCCGCGGTGACGCTGTCCCTTGCAACCATAACCGGTATCATTGCCACTGGCCTCCTGGCGATCGCCTTTTCCACGGACAACTGGCTCTACACGGAGGTCAAGCGCGCCCAAATCCAGGTTCGTGGGTCGAAAACATTTTTTTTTCTCCGAACCGCGATACAACTCGGTCCCGAAACGAGAATGTAGGATGCCACGTTGTGCCCGTTCGAATAACTCCCATCACCTATACTCAATAATTCATCATCTCCACGTTCTTTAATGAAAATCGCTTTTCTCATCACACAACTGGCTGGCAATCGTTTTGATCGATTTCTGCGGATCCGTACGTCGGAGATTAATGTGTTTAAGTTTGAATAATTTTCGCAACACGAAACTGGTTTTCTCGTAACGTTGTTCGTGTCATCATGGACAATCAATCACCACGGCGAATTATCACGGATATCATACTGAAATACCTACTCCTGAATTTTTTCTACCGGTGAAGATTCCTTCTGTGTACATGGAATTTGCATCGCTCGTTTCTCATAGAAGAAACATCGTTCTCGATACGTGATCCAATTAATAACACGTTGCATAGGAATTACGGTAAACGTGTTTGAAAGTTCGTTTATTGCATGGTCAGTGTTCCGTTGCTGGAATTTTCTGTTCGTTCGAAAAATTTAGATCGCAAACTCCAATTTGATCAAATTCCTTTAGTTTCGGTTCGGTAATCGGTTTTTGTTGTACACTCCAAGAGAAGTATATTATAAATCGAGGAAATGTTTTAAGACAAAGAGTTGTACAAGTAGTTGTACGAGACCGGAAACGGAATCTCCTTCTCGGCTTCCGTCGTCCTTGTCGCAGGTGAACGTTCGGGTCGAAGGTCAAGTTCATTCTCGAGGGCATTGCGAGTGGATGTTGAACGGAAGAAATTCTCACGAACCTTCCCTGAAACGTTTCACAAGGAAGCCGCGTGTATCGCGTTTACAGAGACGGATAACCGTTTTTCTGAACTCCGTTAAAGGTTTCAAGTTCTCAATACCCTCGAAGCTGTTATTTCATAAATGTATCTCAAACTAGAAAATTAGTGGAACGAAGAGAATCCACTTCGTTAGTTAAAAAATAATTTTTACACGCAGTTTCCTCTTCTCTGTATGTAATTATAATTACATGCGGGTCCACGTGATAATGTCAGGAAGTACAATATGTATTTTTCTCATACGTTACGCTACTACGTCGAGACAAATGGATCCCACTTGCATAGCCTTTAATTTTCCACGATGCATAGTGATTTAAGCCTCGTGGAATCTCAGCTGACGAGATCAGATGTTAATACAGGATGTGTCAAAGTAACATCGTTTCGCATTATGCATCCTATTCTATCCAGTCAACGATCATAAATCTTACTGTTCCAAAAGTTTTCTGAAACTCTAAATTACATTATCATCTAATATTTGTGAATACGCGGTATATGTACATACAATCGTGTCCAAATATGCCATTAAATTCGTGGAGAAAGTTTAATTATTCCAATTATTCTGGACTCAAGGGATTAGATTGTATTAACTCTGTCCATTATAATTACTGTTCTTAAACACTTGTTGTAGCACGTTAGAGATAGAATTTCTGTATTGATATATGTCGCTGGACCAAGCAATGCGACTTCACCCTTGCAATACCTTGTGTTTCTAGTCTACGTTCGGAGCGATCGACATTCCGGGCCGCGCCCATTTTCAGCGCTTGTCGACTCGACAAGTTTTGCGCTTAGCCGTGTCGGAGAGCAATCGTATGCACGTCTCCTTTATGGGAATCGGCGAGGAGATTTTTCTCTTAAACGTGTATACGATTTCGTTCGCAGCTTTCCTTTCGACGCTTTATTTGGTAGCGTTTAAAAGAAGAAACCAGCAAAGTCGCTTCCACGGTGAACTTTCTTGCCGATTAAACGCCGAACGAGAGTCGTACGGCACAGGATATGTTTATCGATAAGAATCCTACGGTATTATGCGCGAGACTGGGTTTTCATTTACTTGAGAGAAAATCATATTCCGTTTTATCTTAACGACGTATTAACGAGGAGAATGCCTGGTGAGAGTGGAGGTTTTAATTGAACGTGGCAACTTTTTCTGCAAAATTTGTTATAGACGTAATAAAATCGTTTTCCAGGTCTGTTGAAATCTAATGTAAAAATATGTTTTATCATGAATTGGCTTCGGCCTTAAATGGTCTGGTGGCCGAGGGATGAAGAAAGGAGTCAGATTACGGATCGCTGCTTTGAAAGAATCAGACTATTGGACCGTAAAGAAAACAAATATTCCTGCGATTTAGCACAGTTGGAAACGCGGACTCATCCTTGGACGACATCCAAAGAGAAGAGCCCGATCATTATGGCGCGATTTCTCAAAGAGTCCATTCATTCGTAATCGCGATGCTCTTAACCCAAACTCTGCCCTCAATGCCGCATTCGATTCACAGTTCGTCTCAATGTTAAAGCCATCGACAATAAAATAAAAGGAATTTCCAATAAACAGATTCCATAAAACAGATGAGCATTGATTCAGCGTAATATTGGTTTGTAATTGTAACAATCGCTCCGTGATTCTAGCTGAACGACACTCATCGCGATTCGCTCGCGAGAAGATCGTGGCTGATAACGAGGCAGCGTTACGTACTGAACTCTGTTATTTTCGCAAGCCTACTCCCGAGCGCGTTTACCTTGGCGATCGGCGAGCATGCATTAGAATAAAAAATGCTGCTCTCTCCCAGCATGGAGGATCCCTCCATACAAGTTATACCACTTGCATCGCTGCCTCCTTGCCCGGTGCAAATGATTACTCTCAATCGGCGTCTCAATTTCTAATAGAATAATCATTAGACTGCAGATCTTCAGCAGTATCGAGTTAAAGAATAAGATTCAGAGAGGAATTTCTTTTAGCCTTTATCATTTGATCGATTTTACTGTATGTAAATAAATAGTATTACTAATTTATTAATAATTAACGAATTATAATGTTAATAGGATATATTTCTTATTATTATATTATAATTTTAAATTATATAATTATAATATCGTCTTAGTAATTAGGTTGGAAATTTGTTTAATTAATCGTAGCATCACTAATAATTTTATTTATCTTCGCTTTTAACTCGGACGGTACATGTACCTTCTGTGCTGCTTTCACTAATTTTCGAAGTAGTGCCATATTTTTTTTCTAAAAACAATTGCATGAAAAAAATTGAAGAATCCTGTCTAAACAATATAAATATATACCTCTTGAATCATAATTCTCTTCTTTATCTCAATCAATTCTTTATTACTCTCATTATTAATTTTCTTTGACGTTTCCAATAACATCTGCAAATTTTCTCGTTCCTTCGTTAAACGATTTAATTCTCTAGCCTCATCGTTCGAGTATACTATTTCAGCGCACTTTACATAGTTTTGATGAATTTGCGCGAACTCATTATCTAAATCATTGCATCTTCGTTTCAAATTTTGTAAGACGTATACTCGCTCATTTATCAAACGTTTTACGCGTTCCATCTCGATTTCTGTCGATTTGCATTCGTCTTGATATCGCGAAAGTTCTGATTCAATTCTTTCTTTAATCTTTTCTTTATCCATTCGATAAAGTTCTTCGTAGATTTCATTTCCTAGCATTGTTGAATGTTAATTATATTTATATTACAATTAATAATAATGAAGTATGAACTACCTACTGTCAGATGATAATTCGACAGTATCAGTTTCACAATCCATTTTTTAAACAAGTTTCACTTTAATAATATAGTTGGTGTAACGTGTGACGTTGTAATTAGAGATCTTTTAATGACGAATGAGACAAACAGCTGCTGTTTGCTGATTGGTTGCCCGCCATTAATGAGTAACTTCGGGGGTACATTTGGGGTACATTTGGGGTACATCGCGAAAAGTTTTTTATACAAGACAACTTCTGTACATTTTTATTCTAACTCCGACATTTAACGAGTTAAGTACGATTAATCGGCATTTTATTGGCACTGACAAAATCTGGCCGTTCCCCTGTCGAAGCAGCAAACTTTCGGCAAAAAGATTTCTTGCACGAATACTGTTTTCATTTCACAAAGACGCTTTCGTGACTCTATCAGCTGATTCACCCTGCCACGTGCTACGACCAAATTTAATGCTTTTATATTTCTTTCTTGTACATATCATTGTATAAACTAACATTGTAGATAATACACATGTTAATAACTCAGCGCAGCAGTGCATCGAATATTCATAAGTAACGGAGGATCAATTTGAAGTAAATTCCCAAGGTAACAGAATTAGCAGCCGGCACGCAGGAAACCGGGCGCGTTAACAAAAGAATAGCACAGAATTCGCACGTCTGCGTTCAAAAACCTTGAATCCTGAGAATAAACCTCGATGGTCCAGTGCTCGTCGACATTCATGTGCCAGTCACGCTCCGCAGCTTCGGATAATGTTCCGAAGCTTCTGCCTCTGACTCTCGATCGTAGCGTGACTGGACCGCTAGTGTAAACTCAAACTTAATCGATGCGTCTTCTTTCTCTCTTCGTATGTTTGTTTATTTCTCACTAAAAAGCCGCTCGAACTTGTTACATCGGTATCGATTCGTGACCAGTTAGCCTGTTGCGTTTGCTATTTATTGCTCAACAATCTGAACGTCATTAGTCAGTACGAAACAAGTATTGTGACGTATGTCGATTACTTAAGTATGTATTGGCTATACAGTCAATCCCAAAAGTTTATGCACTTTAGAAACGCATTTTTTAAAAAGAAATCAAACGTCGGAAGAACATTGCTAATAATAAAC
>NW_017176894.1:310257-315538 GCF_001652005.2 Ceratina calcarata | reverse complement strand
AAAATTGAAAAATTTTTTTGTTGTTCATTATTAGTATTGTTCTTCCGACGTCTGATTTCTTTTTAATTATAGGAAATGCGTTTTTCTAAAGTACATAAACTTTTGGGATTGACTGTATAGCCAATACATCCTTAAAACAACTGGCTGCAGGATTTGCTTCTTGCGAAACTGTTCGACCTCGAGAAGGATACATTAAGCTAATACACTTCTTATTTATAAGCAAGTATATTAAATGCGTAGAGCAAATTGTTCCTAGACTTCATTGAAAAAAGCTTTTTTAAACAAAGTTGAAATAAGTCTTACTAAAAGTTCAAATGCCAACAGCTATCATATTTAAATTGCTAATCAACGTCTGAATCACGTTGAAAAAATAGCAAAGATGCTGGAGGAATGAACGGAATGTCGTTTGCGACAATAAACCTTTACTCTCTGCGACATGCTTTCGTTATTGCAAAATGTCTGCTTATTCAAATGAGACACACTCCATTAACCGGTAGTCTCTTAAACTGTAGAGTATCTCTGGGCCCATTTATTATATCCAAGATACGTAATCTGTCGCGTGGGCCAACGCTCGCAAAATCAATGCTGCATTGTTCGAAGGTGGCACACCACGATTCCGGTCTCCGAACGCCATAACGTGAGAACTCGAACGACGTTACGTTGCCAGTCGAGCTTCATTGAGTAATCGAAAATCGCGAGGAGTTTCGTAATTGCTTCGCGGAATTCGCGTTTCGCGAGGAACACAGTTATGCAGCGTTCCATGAAAAGTGTTCAAAACATGCTCGACCCTTCGGAATCCGGATAAGATAATCGATGAATGAGGAGGAGGATTAATCGAGATGTTAAATTGCAAAGTCAGAACATGAGAAACCAAGTTTCACGAGGTCTCGGATAAAGTCGAACTTTGAATCGATAACATGAATAACGACGGGAGAGTATTGCTCAAGCTGATTGCGAATTCGCATAATTCGTACGAGTGTTATTATGTCGACAAACCACCGGTGGATGCGCGCTCGCTTAAAGTATAATTGCAGTTCCGTTGACGTTGACGAAATCGTGACATAACCGGAAGATCGATTCAAAAAGGAGTGGATAATTTACATTATAGGCTTACACAGGGTGAATCAATAAGAATAATCTTATAAAACAATTAATCTTTTAAATAAATATGAATTTCGTACGAAATTGACTGTTTCAGTCAAAGATTATTCATTCTCAAAATTTGTAACTAGAATCAGTTTTAATCAATAATTCTTATTGATTCAGTTCGTATACTCAAGAACGATTCCTGGTATTTAAACTTTTCACACAATGAAGGCTCGACAGTTTCTCGTTTATAATCATTCGAACACTGCGTATTAATATTATACTCAGTATTAACGACGTATCGCGGTCTTTAATATGGAAACATCGATGATCACGAAGTCAATTAGGAAAATTTTCCAGGAAAAACAGGCTGGAAATTACGCAAGTTTCCGGCCGCGTGATCCTTCAACAGGTATAACAGGTGATTACGCGAGAGGAATGCGAGATACGCCGGAGAAATTGCATCCCTCGCGTTTTCCTTCCCTGAAATAACGGCACCCTTCATTTTATGTCTTAAACACGACTTGCCTGAAATTCCGAAGAGAGAAACCACGCGAACAAAAGTAGAATAGCAGTCGTAACTTCTGATGAAATTGCATTTGCTATCTTCTCTACAAAATAGAAGTATTAAATATGATTTCCTGAAATTGGATATTAAAAAGATGTATCGATATTTTTATCCAATTATCAGCTGTTACGATCTAAATAAATTCGTTTATTGAATGCCTAATGAATGAGGAAGATTCGACTGGAAGATTGCACAATCAACAGGCTAACTGAATTCGTATTCACATTCGTATTGGAAACTTGGTTCGCTGCGCAACAGTGTTTAAGAGTCGGAACGAAAGTTGCCGCGTTTACAAAATCGAAACGTTATTTGCGAACAAGTTCCCGGCGAACGGTACGACATGCTTTTTTATTAATCCAGTGATAAGGTTTTTAATTAATAGCTCGAACGCGAGGACATTCAACTCTGTTCCTTTTTACTCTTAAATCTCGTACAACCAGTTCTTGGAAAAGAATAACCCGGCGTCCCGCGCTTATCACGATTCCCATGATCGATCACGCATGCGAATTTCTTTTCTCATTGTCGGACTACCAAAACGCGTGAAAAGTAAAACGTCGGCTAATTAACGCGCTTTCATCGCGATATTAAGTTTCACTCGCAGAAAGGACACATTAATTGCCGCGGGATAGTTTCTGGACGGTTCGTGATCACGACAATTGGCTCGTGGCGGGATGCTACAACAGTTCTAACGCCTGGCCACGGATTCCCATTGAGAGGCTCGCGTTTTCCTTTCTATGTCAAAGAAATCGCCGAGCCTCGACGACGACGTTCCCGCGCCTCGAGGCGTATATACCATCGCTGCGACGCGGTGGCGAAACAACGATGTGAAAGCAGATTGGAACAGACCTCGATGGTCCTTCTCCCCACTTTCGGCTCTTTCTTCTTTTTCTTCTTTCGTTCCTTAATGCACGTGACAAGCGATTAAGGACTGTACGCCCGTTATGCGGTGCCGTTCATTTACATGTACTCACGATCTACCTTGCTCGCGGTCATTATTTCCGCCGCCTGCGCAGGTTGAACCTACTCACGTTCACCTGTTGACTAATTGTCTATCGAAACTCGCACCTTTAGCGTTAACAGAATTTTTAGTTCTGAAGAAAATCGAATCGAGTGTCAAGATATTTAAAGTGTCTCTGATACTCTGCCAATTTTGTCAAAGAAGAATGAGCATGCAATTCACTATTTTGTAATTTTTGTTAGGAACTATTCGAACCCAAAGTCATTATTACCTGATGAATTTAACGCAAATGTTGCCGCAGCAATGTACTGATTTATAAATCGATAATTTAAGAAAGTGAACGCGGTTTGTGCAAAGTACCAACGCAATCTGTTTAGAAATGAGCATTAAAGTGGGTAGAAAAAGAAAGGAAGGCGTATGATTCATCAATTAAGAGCTGTGCTATTTAACTACATTAAAATTCCATTTTCTCTACTTCGATCTACATGCTCATAAGCAACAAAGAGATCTATAAAAATCGGTCTACGAAAACAGTAAAAATTATGACAAAATTTATGTAACGTCTGCGACATTGCTCGTCAACACATTCCAAAGGAAGAATAGTGCGGGAGGCATAGGCGTCCTTCAAGGTTAAGAAGATCTCGCAACCTGCAAGCATTCACAGCTAGATCATTGTGATAGAGGCAACGTGGGACGCGGAATTTCTCAAGTTGCCTGCTGAAGCTTAAAGATATTCTCGACAGACGCCAATGAAACATGAATAGAGACACTATTTTTAGTCTAGTGTCAACACTATTTTTACTTTTCAATATATATGTATAATGATCGAATTTATATGCTAGGAAATGGCATGAAATAAGTTTCTGCCTGCGTTTACAGTTAAGCTTCACTAGCACGTTCGTTGATAACTTATGGGAGTATTAGCGGTACAAAGATACGACGCCCTTGATTTTAGCTAGCAAGGTGGGAAAGACCGACTTGTCCCTCAGCGAAACGAAGCCCGTTAGGCTGGTGACGCTAATTGTTCCAACAGAATATAAAATAGTCGGACAGGTCAGAGAACAGGTGACGGTACCACTCTGTCCGAGAAATGTATACAGAACAAAACATTTGAGAAACTAAACTGATACGAAATCAATGTCCTGACAATCGAAAGTCTTGCACATATTAATTAACGAAGATCCTTGTACATACAATGAATGTAATAACAATGTATAAATCAAGCGACAAATTAGTAGTTGACAGAATACAATGACACGTAAATAAAGCAATGAATCACAATCGAAAGTCTTGCACGTATTAGTACATATGGTATAATTAAGAAGATCTTGATGGTCGTGAAACAGAGAAAACACTTTGTCAGTTGTTTGTTGGAAAATCAGGATCAATGGAGACACGCATGAGAATCAAGTGCGTTAAGCTATCATTGCAGATAATACGACATGTACGTACGTACGCGTGGAAACATTTTCTGGTTTCGCGTGCGATTCATAGTCGAAGATTTCCCGCGCGATCTCGCAAGACTTATTACACTTTCTACGAGATGCTGTATCATAACTTTCTATGAAATTGGTCTGTTGAAAATATCCTGGAAATTGGTTGTGACGTGGCTTCGTATCCTTATAAGGGAGAGACAAGGATGACGCAAGGAAACATTTCTGATTGCAAACGTCACGACGCGACGGGACGCTTGCATATGATTCGATACGCAACGTTTGAACATTGTTTTTTGCATCATGCGAAGTCACCTGTTGTAATATGGATTAATAAAACGAGGTCCTTAGGAATCTAGCACACTCGAACCGGTATGGGTACTATGCACATAGTAATTAACGGTAAATTAAAGTAACGCTGTTGCCCTGCTTAATATAACTAATAACATATTTCATCGTGAGGTCTCTGGGGCAAATATTTCTATATAAGTCTTCATCAAGTTTACCTAAGAATTCTGAACCTTCGGTATCAATCGGAAACAGAAGCATCGTTTTTGTTCTGATATTACATGCGAGAGGAGCGAAGGTAAAGGGAAACGGCTTGAATGTAAGAAAGGAAAACTAGAAACTCGTTTCCATGTCGGGGAATGGCTGTAAAAGGATTCTTATACTTAGCCGGCGTTGCAGAAGAACGGTTCTGGCGTCCGTCCGGGACTGTCATAAGATCTGAAATTACATTTAATTTCGAGGGCGGTATGCGCGGCACATCCTCCTCGATCGCAAGAAAGTACGGAACTCGAGCCGACACGGTTGAGTACACGCGCGCTCTCTAAGTCTTCTTCTAGGATCGCGCAGGTTCGTTTCTTCAGGAAGTGACCGGCCGGATAGATAAACCCGCGCTCGAACATTTTTCCAACACGATTTCCTTTCCTTCCGCAATTTCCTTCGACTGATACTTGGTTCAGCCTCGGTTCGCCTACGTAACTTCCGACGAAAATTCAGTCTGCATCGTGTGATTCTCTCGCAACGCAACTAGACATGTACGTGACTGTCGGTTCCCTGAACCAAACGAACGTTCAATGTCCTAAACGATGATTGTCGAGTTTCCTATTTGAGATGCCTGATTAAGGAAGTATTGGCTATATAGTCAATCCCAAAAGTTTATGTATCTTAGAAAAACGCATTTCCTATAATTAAAAAGAAATCAGACGTCGGAAGAACAATACTAATAATAAA
>NW_017176894.1:260673-309798 GCF_001652005.2 Ceratina calcarata | reverse complement strand
GAGTTATTGGCCAAAAACGAAAATTTGGAAGAAATTGAAGGGGTACCCCTTGGAAAAATCTCGGAAAAATCAAAAATTTTTTTTTGTTGTTTATTATTAGCAATGTTCTTCCGACGTTTGATTTCTTTTTAAAAAATGTGTTTCTAAAGTGCATAAACTTTTGGGATTGACTGTATAGCCAATACAACCTTAAAAAAATTGAAATTGTAATTTGTTTTCTACTCTTGTACATGAATTATTGACTTATTCAGGTTGCGATCGACCAATAGGTCAATTACAAGCGATAGATTCCATTAAAGCTGGGAAACGGTGATTTCACGAACATTTCATGAATAATTTCCTGTAATTTATTCAACCGAACTTTTTCCAATCGTTTGACCAGCTCGTTTACTGAATTTACAAAGGAATCGCGATACTTGCTTTCCTATTTTCTAATCCCAGAATACGTCGCTTAATCCGCATTCGTGAACCAACGATTCAATTTCCATTCGATCGTTCAATCACGTTTATCGATTAACGTTTGATTGTGTTTAGACTTGATAGCATCAATCCATTTGCATCATCAAGCATAATATACAATGCGTAATAAAGTAACATGTAAATGAAGGCATGCAAAGCGTTCAAGCAATAAAACGAAGAAAACAATCGTTCTCCTGTTTTTATTTGTCAAGCGTTCTTATCCCATATCATAAAACTTTTTGCCAGGGGTGGGGGGTATGGTATTTTAAGATAACATTATGGGAAAATGCGCCAATGAGTAGCAATTGTCACGTGAACCGAAATTGGGACATTTATTTCGATCCACAAGGTCCACTATCAAGTTCATTATGACAATGGCCAGGGCATAGAATGTGAGCCACGATGCAACTGAATTAAAATGATACGCGTGTGAGTAGATGAATCATAGGAACAAATTGTTTTGTTTCAGCAATACGCAGCCAAGCATGCCGAGCAGAGCCACTTGGTGGAGCAAATGAACACAAAGTACTATTATTACACGAGAACGCAGGGTCTCTTCAGGATATGCTATCCCAAAGAAAGGCCTCCGACTGGTAAGACCTGTTTATAATTAAATAATAAATCAACTAATTTGAATACGTACATTGCCCCTCTTACTTCAAAAAGAAAGTATTTCATTTGTCTTTCGAGAATTTCTGTTTAATCTGGCGAGACTTGGTCACGATATTTTTGGAAGAGATTTGGAAAGCTGATTTCTCTGAAGTCGTTGGTTCCTGCTAGAGACGCCGGCCTTTTAGGAGACTTTCTACGTTACGATAGTAATGTTGCGGGTCAATCCGAACCCACGTAATAGGTTAAAAGTTTATAATCTGCTCGTAGGGAAAGGAAGCAACTTTCGTGAAATTGTACGTGATAGTACAGAGGTCCGGTCAGTATTCGCTCGCGTGAACAAGTATTGAGATGAAACGAGTAATTGGGGTGAAATTATTGCCTATTATAATTCCTTCTATTTCTTCCCATAAGAGATTTCCTTAGTTTCTTTCGTGGTAATAAATAGAAATAAAATAATGGCAACATCATCCTCTTATAACTGAAAGCAGTTCCTACACGAGGATTATAGATAATAGTATTTTTTTGCAAGCACAATCGAGGTGAATGGTGGTATTAGAACTCGACTCGATCATCGGACCGTGTCAATTCTGAATTACTTAATTCGCAACGACACCGTTCGCATCCGAATACTTCTTTTTAGAGCTCTCACTTCGTGATCGTCGACGATATTAGAAGAATAACTGGACCGTTGCAACAGTAATCGCATTTCCACTGCGATTATCGGGCTTTTCACGTGATCGTATCATATTTTCCCATCTCATTACTGTAACTGTGCCTGAAGATCTTCATTCAAAATCTTGACACGCGAACAGTCTTGCTATCTTAGTTAGTCTCATGGTTGGCAACGTGTATTCAAATTATTAGCAGAATTTTCACATTAACTTCTATATATAAGCATCCCACGTGTAATTTTCATAGTAACGTGACGTTCGGTGAACGAAATCTATCGCAAGATACGGCTTGATTTCACGTGATATTAACCGTGAATTTGCAACGCCTTTTCCGTTCAACTTTCTACGGTAATGACGCGTGGAAAAATTTACGTACAGGATGAATCAATCAGAACATTCATATGAAATAATTGTTCTTTCATCTCATTGAAAGATATATTATGTGAATTTTTTATTTAACGAAGCTGATGGGATTAATTCATGCACACGATGTAATTATTTTATTCTTTCTCTTAAGGCTTTTAATAAGGCCAGTGAACGTTGCAATTTTTTTTGGTAAACAAGTAAAATATTCTTTGCACTTAGTATAGAATTTTTGTGTAAGACATGATCGCGCGAGTTCGACGAGTGGAAAGTCCGTTTGCATAAGAAAAGAAGCCTGGTTCGTGAAAGGGAGCCAAGTGCAACTGCATCAAACAGCCGCGTTCGTGAGTCTTCGCGATGTATTTACAATTAGACTTATGGTACTTTTTCACGCGAAGCTAAGGGCTCAAGAAACGTAACGACGAAACCAAAAATGTCAGCAAGCATTTAGGGTATTGGTACCAAATGATAAATAATGTTATGCGGGCCACGTATTATGACCGAATCGACTGACACTTGGCATCGCCTATTCATAGTCACACATTCTTATCATAAATAACGCCAAACGACTTGTGCCTGATATAAATCTAAAAGAGGTTCAGATACTAAATTATTATCAGCATAGATAAATGTTCAAATCTAATACATAATTTGTAAGCAAATCGCTCAAATCTTGGACTCTGAAACTTTAATTAAAATACGAACACGTAATTTCGATGGATTACAGTCGTCTTTTGAAGAAGAAACGAAGCGCGTATAATAATTCGTTGCTGCGTGTTCGTTTCGCCTATCAATATACTTCGTACGTTCACTCGTTACGCTGATCGTTTGAGAGCTGAATATTCTACGGGCTCATTATTCGGAAAGGTTCGCATTTTCTCACGACGCAGCCATGTTCTAAACTACACCACGTTTTGTGAGGCGATTCCAGTTTGTCCGGAAATATCGAGTTTCGTCCTGTATCCTCCGAAGGAAGACCTCGTCCATCCTCGCAGTGGAATCAAAGGACGTTCGGTAGATCAGCCATTCACAGATTTTATCAGTTAAATTGTTCTAGGCTACTAAGTTCTGTTATAACCAGACAAAATATCAGTTTAAAAATGTGTTTTAGACAAATATTATTTTCGTCATTTGAACACTGAAATATGCATTCAGCTTTTAATGTTCTGAATGGTTTTATACGTTACACACAGCATACATTCGATTGTTTGATAAACGTAAAGTCCGCAGACTATTTATAACTGCGGAATCGAAATTCTGCGCGATAGAAAGTACTGAGAAATTCCCATGTAGCGAGAACAACGCTATTCCCGCGGTTTGAGCGAGAAACAATCGAAACGATCGATACGTCACGTTTACCGTCTTATACCGTTCTTCGACCGTCCGTTCCTTATCGGTTCCGACGTTCCGTTCGCTTCCGGCATACCATTTCCGGCGTTCGTGTTTGGTTCACTTAGCGTACGTGATCGTACGTGGGTCTCAATGAAGAAGAAATCGAATTCAATGAGAACACTCGTTACTCAAACATGCAAAAATTTCACAAGGCAGCGATTTCTCCTAAGCGCTTATCTACGAACTTCGTTTCATCCTCGAACTCTGTTCTATAGCTATGCCAGACTTGAATCTTGTCCTTACTGTATCCTCAATCTCTGACCGAACAAATCCTAATCCCTACCACTAAAATCAGAAACCTACATTTTACACGGTTTTATAAAGAATGAGTTAGCGGAATACAGCATGCAGATTTAACATGCTGTGAGAAAATGCATATTCCGGAGCTTCGGTCAGAGATCGGCCTACAAAATGGAGGTCAGATGTATGCGTGCCGCTGCACGCGTGAAAAATTGAAGAAACCAGTCAACCGACCGGTTTCGATCTCGATTTTTGTTTTACTCGAATTTTTTCTGATTGATTGCCCGTAGAAAATGTGGCGGGAGGAGACGCGACGCTCTTCTTCCTAAATAGTCTGTAGTCTGTATCACCGTGTGTACAGTTAGCCACGAGTCAACGGTCTTGGCACGGCGCCTCGTTTAGGCGAAACTAGATTCGAAGAAGGTCGACGAAACGACCGTCACCGGTTGAATTTCAAGCATCGCGCACGTTCCCATCCCCTGTAGCCCCTTCTACACTCGTTTAATCGATGAGCGCACAGCTGTTGCTCATACTCTGCATGAGAAAAATTTCCAATTGTCTTTTTTCTAATCGATTCTCTAAATATTTCTTAACAACCGATGTAATTAGATTAAAAATTGAGTAATAAAGATGATCTCGAGAAAAGGAGGAGAAGGTCGCATGCTCGCAATTAGTGTGATTGCACTTTTCTTCGTCGTTCCTGGAAACACAGGAAACCGTGAAAGCATCGCGACTCTTTCTTTTCACTGCGTGAAACGCCTTTCGAAAGTAGTATTTTGTAGATTCGGAATGGTCAAAGAGTACCGTTGCCCATGAGAGACAAGCTAGAGGAGTACGAACACCAGCCGGCCGAAGCGTGTGTGTACACACACGCTGGGAATACCTTGCACCGGTGATAGCGCATTGCATTCTGGGTCACGTGCTTTTCGATACACGCTGGGTCTGATATGCCAGGGCTGTATCGAAAAAAAGCTGACACCTTTTAGCTTAGGAATTCCATCGATTTCCACCTATTCGAGTCCCTTATTGAATCGCATGGCTGTTCCAATCGTTAAAATTAATTTTGTTCCTTGATATAGCAATACCTGTTCGCTACTGGCTCTCGCATAACTTTCTACGCTCAAAATCTTTTTTAAATTAGTAATTATTAGTATATTGCGTAAATAATTTTGCGCAATAATTTCACTCGAGACTGACAAAAATTCAATGCTCGAAAGGTGGCTTAGTTACATATTCAAGCTGAAACGTAAGAGAATTTCGAACCGGTTGATTTTGCAACCAATCGATTAAACACGTGCGCAATTAGAACGTCACAGAGGCAAATTTCTATGATTGTCCAATTAATAGCCGTGAAACTTCCTTAAACAGACTGTCTGCGCCTGTTTTCGCAATTTTTCCAAGAACTTCGTACCACTCGTGTTCGGTTAAACGCCTGATTAACGCGATCTCTCTTTCGTAATTAATCGCAGTTCAAACGTACCTGAGTCCTGTGGAGACCCACTGTATGAACATCAACTACTTCATCCCCGATGAAGAGAACCTGACGAGGGCCTTCTCCGACGATGCGATGACTCGACTCCGTACGTAGGATGAACGAAGCAAAACATTTCTGCAATTTAAATTCGACTGCATTAAAATACATACTGTATTTTTTTCTGCTTTTCAGACATGGGCAGATCGGTTATAGCTCTGTTTATAGTGGCATTCGTTGCGATCTTTACGGCGTTTTGGACGGGAGTGGTAGGCTGCTGGAAGAGGTCACCGGGAAATATCACAGCCACAGCCATTCTGATGCTGCTAGCATGTTAGTCCATTCATAAATTGAATGCATGCTATAACGTATTATAGCAGAATTGTGACACAGAAATTCGCGTAATTCGTTATATAATATTATATTTACAAGTAGAAATTGTTTAACGATGCAGGTCTGTTAAGCGCTAGCGCGATGGGACTCTGGCACGGGGTGGAGTACTACGAGAAAGAGAAGATCGTCGGCGAGGAGTACTACCAACAATGGACCAACGTAAGTGATGGCCTTCACTAAACTTACACGTGACACGACACCGACACCGGTAAAAACCAATTGTCAATTTTCGCGTAATCGTTTATGAAAATGAATCGCGTCATCGTGGATTTCCGGTATCGGTATCGTGTCCATCAATGCGTGCATCAAGATACGATGAACACGCGCAACGCAACGGACTTGCGTAATGCACAATTAGAAAGTAACTTGTTCTCCATGTACTTATATCAAACTAAAAATATAATTTACTCAGTCGAGATTTCGACGATGCTAGATATAGTTGCAATATCTAAGTAAGATAAATCAATGTCTACGTAATATTTAATCTACGTTGGGTAACGTAAAGAACTATATACGAATTCACGTGCAACGTGCACTGGTTTATCTTATTGAATAAAATAAATTCTTTTTAATAAATGTTAACCATGCTCAAGAGACGATTCGACAAAAGAAGGTTTGCAGGACCAGGGATGGTGCCAGGAGCAATGGCTCGGAAGGAGAAACGTAAATGTTTGAACGTTTGCCCGCAGGTTTTAAGGGACAACACGGTGCAGTGGTACGGCTGGTCGTTTTACCTTGCCTGGCTGGGGGTGGCGACGTGTTTAGGCACGATGACGCTGTTTTTGATCGCGGCGTCCTGCCTGCGGCGGGAGCACGCCCGCGAGCAGGCTCAGAACGTTCAATACATCATGCCAGGTGACAAGCAAACGCTGAACAGGCCGTACTAACTTCCCCCGTCTTTTTTTTTCTCCGGAACGCGTTTCTAGGTCCTGAAGGACAACTCACTAATCTCGTACGACTGGTCGTACGTGGTCGCTTGGGTCGGCGTCGGTTGGTCGTTGGTCAGCGCGATCTTGTTTAGCGCTGCGGCGATTTGCTTGAGGGGCGAGAGAATGCGCGAGGAGGCGATGAACATGCAGTACCTCATGCCTGGTACATATTTAACACCTTTTGCTTTTGCCGTGAACCCGACACGGGCTCGTGCCGGACTCCTTTCAGGTCAAGGAACTCCTCTCGCGGGATTCCTGTCCGTTTCGCGCCACGAATTCTCTTTTTTTTTAATAGAGGAAGTTAAATGTTCAAGCATGGAATGATTGTATAAATTGGATCGGGACGAGTTTAAATAAAGCAGAACGCGCGATAACTCGAGTCCGGTCGCGTTGAATTGCAAATTTCTTTTCGCGTCACGCTTCTTTTCCCGATCATCCATTGCGACAGGTGTTCGAAGTTAGATATATTGTAAGAAAGGAGTCTGTACGTGCATCATGTTCTACTAACTTTGATTCACGATTACCTACATGGGTTGACCCCGAAAATTGTTTTCAACGTTCTTTTACTAACTCGAATTCGTTCGAACGATACTGGCTCGAAAATCGAATTGAAAATACAAAAGGAATGAACCAAATGTTACACGAAGTAGAAATTAGCAGTTCATGACGAAGTAGAGATTTAACAAACAAACTAATTATGCATACATACAAAATCCTTACAGAGCAAATTGATACTCGCTTATTTAACATTGTAACGAAACGAATGATCGTACGAGAACAATAACTTTGTACATAAAACAGTTAATTGCGATTAGTTATAATCGTTGGTTAAAAGAGAGATAACCTTCTTAGTAGATAAAATCAATTGTCAGACATCTCGTGGGAAAAAGAATGCTCGATATTCGTCTTCGTGAAACTTTTACTCGTTCGATTTACGCTCTGTTTCCATCGTGGATTAAAGCAATTTTGTCACGCTCTGATCCTGGGGAAAGCTCCCTAGATAGAACGGTCTCTACCGATCATCGATTTAAAACGATTACTTCGTATTTTACTTTTGGAACGATCCGAAGTGTTCTTCTCGCTATAAAAAAGTCAACATCGCCACTGTACGTACATAAGTGCCATTCATAAAGTAAAATACATCGAGGAGCCATCTCGTTAATGGCTAGGATATTACCATTAGCCTGGTAATTTGTTCGATAAAAATGCTGGAAACCGGAAGAACACGTAGAGCCTATAATAGAGATATCCGCAGGTGCGTTTTAAGTAGCCCCTTGGAAAGCGACACACTTGCCTAATTTTACGCTCGATCTTACGACGCAACGTCTGCTCGCCGCGTAAACATTTTTTGCTCCGAGTATTCAGAACCGTGGAAGAGCCGCGTTAAAATAGAATTCAATTTGCGTCCGCCTACGCGAAGACGAATAATAGGGGAATGGACGTCCTTTTCCCTCAAGAATGAGAATTCTATTTTTACCTTTTCGCCAATCGTCACTCGCGGGGCATCGAAATTAACTTGCTCTTTCTCTCGTTTACAGTGTATCCACAAAAACAACAGTATGCCTACGCCAGTTATCCAGCACCAGCGGCATACCCGGGACCATACTATCACGGATCGCAGTACGGACCGTATAATTACTGAAGGATTCTCGTGTCATCATTATCGACAAGGGAAAGTGTCTTGAGCGCGAAACGTGCTCGCAATCTACAAAATAATGTAATCTGACAAGCGACGTTTCCCAAAGGGAACGATAAAAATCGAAACGAACGAGATAAAAAAAAGGGAGACTCCGAGAGACTGATCGTAAATCCTAAACCGAGCCGAAAGAAGAGAAAATGTAGGGAATAAGAACAATCGTGGGTCTCGTCCTGGGCTATAATTTAACATTCATGTCTGTCTTTTTTTTATGCTACGTTAGTGACGCTCTGGTGCATAATCGCGGGTCCCACGATTTTCAACCCAAGTTTTCTGTTTCGGCAGGTGACTATTTGGATAGTGATCGCTCGAACGGGGTTCACTCGTGAAAGAGACAATTGCTCAAAAACATCTTATTTAAAACTAAGATGATACATACATTTTGTTCTGTTTCGAAACTAATATTTGTATTAATCTGTATGTGCTGACCGTGCTAGGACAATAATAATAGTACCTAATAATAATGCGTATCGAGCATGGGAGAGATATATTGTACTTCGTTCGATTGGCAACGTGATCTTCTTAGAAAAATGAAGAACAGTGTGTCATTCAACATTTAGCTTACAATATCATGACGAATACTTAATTTTTGAACGATCAGTTGAGCATTTAATTTATCCTTACTGCACAAATTGATACATACACATATGCGTGCGTATTTATATATAATCAGACGACAAATTTATCAACTGCAGCAAGGATATGTGACTGAGGAAAATCAGTAATTTATTTAATAAGAGTTAGCGAATCAAAAGAAAAGTATCGGTGAAATCTTTGTTGATTTACGCTCTAATCGAGTAAAAATTACGATCGTGGCTGTAAGAGGAAGATTCGGCAATATGGTGCACGAGAAATATCAGAACGATGTTAAATGAGAACAGAAAGCGTAAAATGGGTGCATCCCGTATCATTTACAAATATCTCGTTTCATAATAACGACTCGCGTCATCGACTCACTAGACTTTCTAACGTATATTGATCTTCTCTTTTTTTATAACGTCGACTTGTAAGATTTCTTATTGCGATATTTTTACGTAAGGTATTCAAACATTTCAATTACTTTATACGTGCTTGTTCGAGCAAATAAATCGAACCAGACTTACTCCAACCATTACATTTCCCAATTTTTTACGATACTATGCTTAAAAAGGAAACGACAAATTGATTGAAAACTCGTTGCCGTAAGTATAACTGTTTTCATAAATTCGCAACTGTATTATTTCCCGAAAGAAACTATTAGGCGAAAACCTATTCCTCTTTATGTATTATAAAAGGTGCAACACGTATCATTAAATGTTGTTTAATATATATTTAATCTTGTAAAACCTTCTTATTCATTTCCTTACCCATCAAATTCCAGCTTAACCTTCTTGTTCTTCTTTTTAACCGCGAGCCGTACACACACTGTCCATAAAGTTAAACCGGTTTGAATATACGTTAAACTGTTTCTTCAACGAATGGATACTTCAAAATTTGAATTTTCATTTGTTATCGCGTATCAATTTACACATAATTTAGAATAATACAAAAGAGGGAATATTGAATATATTTATCACTCACAATTATTAATTTATTGTTCGCAAGATAGCGAAGAAAGCATGTAACTGATGCATTACTTAATCTTGTACTGACCAATAAACGTTAAAACACACATGAATCACGTGACATTTGTTTCAAAATGGCGGCATACATTTAACAGATAGAATGAGAGCTTCACGGCATTCACTTGCGTGCGAGTTGGCTACTGTACGACAATGGTCGGTCTTATTTTACAGATTTTCTTAATTTCCGTCGGTTGTTTCATAACCGATGCGGATATTGTAACGCAAACGAAGTTCAGAAATGCGAAGGTAACGTTTGTCTCATTTTGCTTATTCATTTTTTATTGACGGATGCTTTCACTCTCCTCTGCATTATCATTTTCTAAAACGACATTTCGCAATGCATCTCATTGATTATCGTTTTACATACATCGGTTACAGTTATGACATGATTCCAGTACTATCACACGCCAGCAAAGCTGTTGAAAAGTCAAATAGCGACATTATCAGACCTATCAAATGCCACTCACATAGATGAAATTCTAGATAACATATGCGTCGTGAGAATCGTTGGCACACCGGAACATACGACAGTAAAAAACGTAAGTTGAAATGACGTTAGTGATAATTCGTTTATGTTGATTAATTATAACGTTTGTAATTTAAAAAATACTAGTTATCTATAAAAGCTGTAATAATATTTATGTAACTGTAAGAAATGACATTTGCTGATAAGGAAATCTGTTTTTCCTTGTAGTACATTAAGAAGTCGATGACAGATCTTGGCTGGGCAGTGGAATCTGACACCTTTGAAGATGACACTCCCAACTTTGGTACTTTAAAATTTGAAAACATAATTGCAAAATTAAATCCCAATGCCAAGAGGTATTTGGCATTAGCGTGTCATTATGACTCAAAGTATACTAGGAAAAGGGATTTCATTGGAGCCACAGACAGTGCGGTACCATGTGCTCAAATGATCAACTTGGCTAAAGTGATGAAGAATCATCTAGACTCAATAAAAAATGTATGTTATATTAATAAAAATAACTTTTACTCATCTTCTTATAACGATCTTTGTCTTGTTTCAGAATGATGTTAGCTTAATGTTTATATTCTTTGATGGTGAAGAAGCTTTTAAGGAATGGGGTCCCAAGGATTCTATCTATGGTGCAAGGCATTTAGCTCAAATTTGGCACAGCAACTATAGTACTTACCAACTAGGAGAAAATATTTCTGAATTAGATAAAATTGTAAGTGTCACTTAATGGTCAAGTCAAATCAATTTCTAATTATTGTCTCCCTTTTTGTAGGATCTATTAGTTCTATTAGATCTAATAGGTGCACCGGATCCAACATTTTACAATTACTTTAGTAACACAGAGAAATGGTATTCTTTACTAATGTCTGTGGAAAGTAAATTGGCTTCCTTAAGGAAATTTGAGTCTTATTCGTATGGGCAACCCGCACAAACATACTTTCAACCATATTCAATGGAAGCCCATATCGAGGATGATCACATTCCATTTTTACAACGTGGTAAATATTAATTTCTATATATTCATATTTAGAAATTTTATATTTCAACTGATTATTGAAATCTGTATTCTAGATGTTCCTGTTTTGCATTTAATACCGTACCCTTTCCCAAAGGTTTGGCATAAACCCAGTGATAATCGTGATAATATTGACATAACAACGGTGGAAAATATTAATAAGATTTTAAGAACTTTTGTAGCTTCGTACCTGCATATTAATTTGTAACAGCCAATTAAAAAGTTCTATTTTATTATAATGAGATTTCATCTTTTGTCATGACAGTATTAATTGCTGATATTAGAAGATGTAAATTATACAATGAGACATTAATTATACAAGTACTACCATGACTCCTGTATGATGCATTGTTAAAAAACAGGGTAAATGTACTTATTAAGTTATTATGTATTAACTTATATGTATGTTAAAAATGGGGATTAATATATTATGAAATAAAACATAGAACGTATAAGTTCTATTGTAATGCGATTACAAAGACTGTCAAACGATGTGAGATATAAGTACCTCCGTCGCCTAAATACTCAGGAAATCGTTCGAAGAGGTACGTGACTTCCCGATACATGCCCAGAATGAGAATTCAAATACGCCGCTATATAATTTCAATTTCAATTAAAGATTTTTGGGATGATCATCAATATCAACGAATATTATACAATTAAGGAATTGCTGCCTTCGAGTCCTGTTTTTTAGGAATTGTTGAAATTCAGAAATCAGCGTTGAATCGTGAATGTGAATATATTATTTTCATGAAGGTAACGGTCGACGATCGCAAGTGAAAGTGGGTATTCGACCGCGAGGTTGGTAGTTCTGATCGAGGTCATTGTTCGTGCGGGCGCGCCCGACCGAGCTTTCCTACCTTCCGAACTTCCGACTCGAACCGAATGCCGACGAAACTCGTCGAACACGGTCGAACATAACCGAAACGACGCGACGGCGAAAGATACGAGAGACGCGAGCGACAGACGTGGAATGACTTCACGCCACTGACGGGTATTTCAATGGTTTTACGTGTTCGTTCGTATCGTAAGTTAGACAACAGGCTGGGCCGTCGTCCAACCCGTTCACGCGGTCGTCGAGAACGGTTAGCGCGATACACTCGAGAGATTTTCGCGGGACGTCGTTAAAAAACGCGTTGCGGCTGACACATCGGTCAGGCAAGGCGGTCTCGCTTCGACAGAGATGTTGAAGTTTATCAGAGGGAAGGGCCAACAACCTACGGCCGAGCGACAGAAACTGCAGAAGGATCTTTTCGCCTTTAGAAAGGTGAGTCTAGACTTTAATCGAAGGTTCGCCCACACCTGACCCGGCGAAACGCATCGAGTCACTCATTCGTATACCTATATACACTTACGGGACATTATATTTTTTTTTCTCTTTCAACCTCGCGATTATTGAAATAGATTAGATGCAGCTTTGAAAGAAAACAATATTATTGTGCACGAAGTATTTGGACCGGGCAAGATCACGTCGGTATTCCTAATAGGAAGCAGACAGTTTTAATGAAACAACGTAAAAATATATTTGCCGCTATTTTTTTTATTCATTGCGGTAGAAAGTGAGAGTGGATACTATTGGGATATAAATTTATTTTCATTTACCTGTACGTCTTCTTCTCTTTGGCTACCTTGAAAGCTTTCAGAAAACGCTACAGACCGTATCGAATTGCTATTTACTTTCATTCTCTGTGTGTTATCTTTCACGATTCGGTATTTTTAATGTCACGTAATTTTATATCTTTTAAAATAAAAAGAAACGAGGTGAAGAACTGACTCTGATAAACGGCATCAGAGGGTTAGTTTTATCAGAAACATACGGGCTCTTAAAACAGACCGATCGTTCATCTTTTTCCGTTTTATTTACGCATCCATTATTTATAAATCAACAGACTTGCGATTGAAAGTTTGTTCTGTTAGATAGTAATCTGTTGCTTCGTGGTATCACGATGTTGACACGCGGTGCATTTCATAAAACCGGAGTTCTTTTTACACGTAAGATCCTCGACAATTTTGCAGTTAAATCTTGTCTCGAAATGGAAAAGGATAGTAATAGATGGTTGAATATCGTGTCCCAAGGAGATCCATAAATACCTCGTGATATAATTGTACAGTCGAGAGAAACAACTTGTCTCGAATTAACTCCCGATAAGAAGGAATCGAACAAATCTTTAATTTTATTTTATCGAATGTATGCACGAGTTAAACGCGCGATAAAACCCGCCACGATTTGCTTTTTCTTATAGGTTATTGTCGGTTACGCGTGACCGGTGTATGACGAACTGCTGATACACCAAACAAGTTTTAAAACTAACCTAATTCTTTTTACCAGCGATCTATTAATCAATTAAAATGTTTATATACATTCAGCAACAATTATTTGTTTTCGCGTAAGATTAAAAAATTGCAAAGAGGATTGTGATCTTTGTCTGCTACAAGTGGATTACGAAAGGAACGGTCTGAGAGCAGCTGCACTGAGACTGTCCGCAGCTTCGAAAATCTGGCTTTACCGCGGGATATTGAGATTCTAAAATTGCCGTCGTCCGGGAATATGATACAGCTTGTTTTAAGAATGAACAGCGCGGAATCAACAGGTCGATACCCGAACGTAATCGATACCGAAAGTCTAGAAGACGCCGGAAGGCCGAGACACGGTGCGAGAGTCAGGATTATTGTGGTCGTATGCGGTGCGTTTCTTTAGCGGTTCTGTCTCGGCTGGCTGTCATCGTCACCGGCTATCGGCTGCACCCGTCGCGAAACCTTATCACGGTTTAATTCTCCTGCCGCTGGATCCAAACGTTTGACGACACAGATTGCAAAAACAGTCCGGGATGCAAATCAGGTCGTGCCGGCTCCGATCGATTCACGGTTTTTCCATGACATCTCGTCAATCCCGATAAATCAATCTAACGAAAATATATAATTTCCTTCTGTATATTGTTAAGCCTTTTTTTATCGTAGATTAGTTGGTAAAGTCGATACACATGACTCCCTAAGAACTTAATTCCCAATGTCTGATCGTTGTGCTCGTAATATGAAACGGAAGACGCATAAACTCGGGATAGAAGAGAGGAACGGCTACTCCAGTAGACGTGTACTTACACTACGTTATGTACTTTCGTTCGGTCAGAAAATGAAATAGGAAATGTAGGTTAATCTGTGGGTTAAGCAATTACAGACAGAAGTAGCACGCTATGCATGGTAAGATGTACGAGTAGGAAAAAAAGTAGAAAGCCCTCATGGCGCGGAGGGTGCCTGTTGCCTTAATTGAAACGGTCACGTTTACGCAAACCTGTGGTTTACGATGCAGTCTGGCCCAATCGAAAACTGAATAACGTTTGATTAGATTACGTCATTGAATGCTGCTATTTGATCGGAAAGAGGCGTGGGAGGCAATTTAAAAAAAAAAAAACAGATAAAGGCCACTTTGTAATCTTTGGAGAGCGTCTGTATTTTTATACGTTTTTCAAAAAAATTTGGGCACTTCGACAAGTAGAAATACACATGAGAGAGATATGATAGATCAAATTTACTAATCCCGTATGAGTGGGATTACGTCGAGCAATCAACGGTTCATTTTTGTATCGACTCTATCAATAATTTCATATACGTTGTCTGACATAAAGAAAAAAGATAGGAACAACGATATTATCGGCCTTCTGTGCAAACAAAAACATGATAAGCCGCCTAGCCCTTTTCACGTTCTCTTTAATATACGCGCAAGAATGTACCGTTAGACTATGCTAGTTTTACCTACGCAGATTGGCGCGTATGGAGTATTTCGAATGTTCTAATGTAACGAGATGATTCATAGTAAGTGTACCTGTATTATTTTTATCGTTAAACCGTTATGAAACATCAACGATTGTCCCTGGAAAGTGTCTCCTCGTGTTTGTCAAATATCAAACAGGCTTACGAATATTTAAAAAAACCAATAAAAAATATATGTACGTTCGATTCAAAGAAATGTCGTATCGGATTATCGATCTTAACACTTTTTTACGTAGTGAGTAAAATTAGATCTTCCCTTGAATCGTTTCTTTTATTTAAATTGTATGCAGTCCGATAAATAAAAACTCTTTGAGAAGTAGGTCGTTTATCGATCCGGTTATTTGATAAAACAAGGAATTTCCAATGCTGTAATACTTTTCCTCGTAAATGGCTATAAGCAAGGGCACCGTTTGATCGATGCCTACTCATTGCGAACTTCATTCGACGCCGGGCTTATTCAGATTAAGCTAAAACTAGGATTAGAGCTCGCTGGAGAATCCTTTGTTATGCGTGCGTTGGACCGTGCTTGTGCACCTTCTTACTTTAATTTTCGCGGAAGACCCGCCCGAAACGTGGAAGCGGTGACACCCTTTCTCATGGAAATTACCTGGGCCAAGGTCTTTCATCCCCTCCAACCGTACACCGCATTGTACCGACGAACATTCGTTTTTCTAACGCACGCCAAATCGATATTGTGGGCAGCCCTAGATCTTACAGGTTTTACCTTACCTACCCGAAGATCTTTCGGTTCAGGTAGGAAATGTTTCTGCATTCTTCAAATTTTCAGCCCGTTCTATCACCTGCCCTTGAAAACCGCAACATTTTAGCGAAATATTAGATTCACTTTCTGCATTTCATAATTAAAGACTGTGTTTCTGATAGAAGAACATGAGTATCATAATTTTTCCGTGTTTGTTCTTCAGAAATATTGCTTGAATCTCGTCCGATAAGATTCCCTTATCGAGGAGTGATAGAGATGTTTGAAGAGATTATTTTGGAGTACTCCGCCCTCCGTGACAGGATGTACGTTGTTATACTTACAAACCGTATTAAAGAAACGTTTTAATTGCTCGGAACAGAGATTGTTTGTGATCCGGTTTGCAGAGCGGCAGGCGATTACGCGTACACGGTTGGTCAATGTAAAAAGTTCGATTAACGGGAATTGACAAGATATGAGTCATCGGCGATGAGCAATCAGTTCGTTGCCTTTCGTCCGAAAATTGATGATCGGACATACAGAGCAAGGCGTTACGTGGAGAAAGTGGGAAACGGCGGGCGTGCGTAATTACCGTTAACTGCATTCAGAACGAGTCGCGGAAAAGGGAGGGCACGATCGTTAACCCGTCCATCGCTGTTTCCCTTAATTGAGTTTGCCTTATGTTCTATTCAATTGCGACCAGACCACGTTTCCCTTTTCATTCGACGTTTCAACTTTCCAGAGCATCGCACGCCTCACATTTTAAATAATCTCTTTTATAATCGTTTCATTGAAAAGATTAAATTATTATAAATTGAGAATAAATTAATAATTGTTATGTGTCCATATGTATAAACGACGATGCAGATAGCGCATACTATTCTTAACAACTTTCTCAGTATAAATAGCTCCTTGATTACGAGGGCCAGTGTACAATAATTGCAAAGCACGGTCAGGGCAATTTGTGAATCGGGCATCGCGATGTGACGCAATCCATTAAATGAGAAGCTTTTAAGAATGTCTAAAGAAAGTATGTCCGCATGTGCTTCTAATCGTTTGGCGTTATGGTAAAATATGCTTCAACTTAGAAATAGACATCAAACGTTTCTCAAATTCTTAACATTCAAAAACATATTTCCGAATATATCTTCGTAGTGCAATTATCATTGAAAATCAGAAATTTTAATGAATCCACGGTATCATATCTACTCCAATATTCTGTTAAATCTCTTTCGTCATGCAGATGCAAGATTTTCTCATTACGTAGCCAGATAATTAAGAAAGAAAGTAAACTGTATTAATAGCATCGAGTAATACAACCCAGTCGTTATCTAGCTTGTCGAATAAAGAACGATAAATCACCGACTAATAATAAACAACATTCCACTCAAACGACTTTAAACGACGCAGAAACCCATTAAACACCCAGGCCTTCACCGATACAATCCTAAACCACTCAACTTATATGAGCTCCTTATTGTTACATTTATTCTCTTCAAGCTTTTAAATAGTAGTTATTAAAGTATCTGTATAATAATCTATGTAATGACGTTTGTTTTCTGTTCGCAGACTGTGCAGCATGGATTCCCAAACAAACCCACGGCCCTTGCATGGGATCCGAGTTTGCGGCTGATGATCATCGGCACGGCATCCGGCGCCATCAAGGTGTATCCTTTTTGCTCTCGCCGCTCCTCTTTTTTCCTCCTTCCTTGGCTCTCTTTTCTTTTGGTATTTATAATCGGGTCCCGAGGAACCCCACGCTCGATGACGCTCGTATCTGCCGATAAATCGTCGAAAACCGCTTCGGGAGAACCGCTGAAGGGAAACGGGAGTTAAACGTGATTGACGCTGGTTTCTTCTGATCTCTCCTTCTCTCTCTTCTCGTTGCGGCTACTAATTTTAGACCCGCGATACTCGATATTTCGCGATCCGGTTGGGAAGCTGTTCTTCGATTCACGCCTCGGCCTCTGCGATCACGACTTTCATTGAGAAAAACATTCCGGTGTCTTTTACCTTTTTTCATGGACACGTCCCATCGTGGGACAGTCCACAGTTGCATTCCGAGAAAATTGAGAGTCTGACGTGGTAGATTCTTTTCCTGTCGTGCAGAAGCTTTTCCTCGTGATGAAATCGAATTTTGAATTAAGTTATCTATGCAACAGGAAATGTCAAACGCAAAGCTATTAAAGGATCGAGTCAAAGAGAAACTATTATGTATTTCGGAGCCTAGTTATTTGAACAAATACGTCATATTTCAAGTGTAACGAGTCAGCATTGGGTTATTTTGTTCGAGGTCTTGTCCTTGTTGTAAACGGAACATAAAACTGGTCGGGCCAATGTTACCGCAGAGGCAATAAACCGTTCCTGGTACGTGTGCAATATTAACTCGAAATTATGCAAACATCTTAGCAAGTCATTAAGAAACTTATTGCCGAACAAACGTTTGAAAATTAGTCGACGTAGGTACAGACGTACGGCGTGCACGTGTTTTCGTTACCTCATTACCCAGTTCGCGTGGGGTCGAGTATCGATTCAGCGGAATGATTCTCGTTAAGACAACTGTACATTTTATGGTCTCGTATTTAGCACTAATCCAATGATTTAAAACGACTTTAGTTTTGTTATAATTTCATCCTCCGCGCATGATGAATTAATCATTGAACAGTTTTTATGGTGCGAGAAATGTTAATTGAAAGCGAACAAAAGGTTTAGTTTCCAATGCGTATTCTTTGCATAGCATTCGTACTTTAACAGAATTTCGATGGCAGATGTTCGAACGGCTACGTAATCAGTGAATGATGATTATCATTTCGCAAGACGATCGGTAAATCTTTGCCGTGTCTCAATGGAAATTTATATTAGAAAGGATGCACTTTACAAGCTTGAAACTTTAATTGAAATCTGTAAAGTGCGAAACTCGGAAATTGATTGTTTAATTAATATTTTCAATTAAGCTCGTTTTATCAATGATGTCGAGTATACGCGGAGGCTTAAATGAGACAATGGCGTAATGTTAAAGATCAGAGTAGAATTCGTCGACAGTGCAGAATGTATGCATTTCGCGAATTGAGCACAATCGTTTCTGTCAACGCGTTAAATCGGTCGTTTGTGAAACGAGAACGCACTTTGGATAGGGTCTGGCTTACAGTATAACACAAAGGCTACAGTTTTCCCTGTTTTCCTTGACTAACAGGCGATAACAGATTTGGCAGACCAGGAGTGGAATTCTATGGACAGCATACTATCGAGAGTGGAGAGAATGCTGTTACGAGGATTATCGCTCTACCTAATGAGGTAAGTGTCACCGTTTTTTATAGTTATCAATTTTAAGTTACATTGTTCGTAATTTATAGTTCCTCAAATAGTCTTGTGATAAATGGGTTGTTACTGAAGTCTCGAAATTTTTAGAAGTTGTTACAAAACCGTAAGGTGACTATAAACACCTGAATTACCATTATTTATAACGTTTTAACTTACGTAAACTGCTTTAAATCAGAGCATGCAATAAGGAAGTGTATTTGTAGTTAGGAAAGAATGTCAGATGTCTTATCGTCCTAGTTGAAACGCTTTAACGACCGTAATACTTAGAGAAATGATGTTAATGTCTAACGGAGAAGTTTCACAAATTTTTACCTCGCCTTTGTATTTGTCAAATAATTATATTCCTAAAAGTTTCCGCCTGAACATCACCGTGCAAGTGAAACAGTCCGATTGGGCTCGTGTTCATTGAAAGAAGGAGGCAGATACGCTCCAGAAATGAAACGTACGGAAGTCGGGTCCCGCGTGGTAGTAGGTACATAATATCTTCTACGTACACATTGTAATCAAAAGGGAGGTGTGAAGTTATGGTTGTTTTAAAAGTCACATACGTTGCACGAGAAACGCGACACCCGCGTTCAGCTTCTACGGCCGCCGCGACGCGACGCGCCGTTGCTGAGTTGCATAACTGTGTGCGACACGCTTTTGCACGCGTGTGCGTATAAATAATATACGACCACTATTGTCGCTCTGTCTTACAAAGGTCGAGAAGGTACATACTATATGTGTATTCCATCTTTTCCTGTTTTCTTCATTTTAAATACTTGCGCAGCATCGGGAAGATTTCGTTATCAAAATCACTAATACAGTGATTATTCTTTTGTTTTCTGAAAATGATGCATCCGGGAGAATTATGTCAATATACTATGTATATATGCAATTGAATGATAGACGTACGATTAAAAATGTAGTAATGTTTATTTTGTTAGGAGTAGATATAGAAGAAGTGGTAACGTGATATTCTTTTCTTAGAAAGATTGTTAAGATAAGTTTTACGAGGAATCCTGGATGATGTCATCCTGGCGCCTTTTAATATTCATTTATAAAACGAATATAATGTATATAAGCACTCTCTTGTCATAAAATTAATAACGTATTGGATAAGGAGAAAAGAAATGACTAATCTAGCCGTATCGTATGAGTGAGTAAACAGTCAGATGGCAAACATTGAACAGCGATAGAAGGCAACTTGCATACATGCATAGAACTCGAGAAATAATTAATTACCGGCGCGGGAGAAAAAGAGGAGAGCAATCGAGAAAAGTGGCGTATAATTAGGAATAACAGAACACTGAATTACCTCATCGTCTAGTTTGCGTACATGAATAACGATAAATCCGTTTCGCGTTCATTTACCTCAGCGGCAAATTGTTGATTAATAAGTTTCCCTGAATATCGTCCCGAAGGTGATAAAATTTGCGCAAGGAGCAGAGAGAATCGGTGTGATTGCGTCGTTTCTTCTATCGGATCAATCATCGCCGTGCTTACGTTGCCGGTTACGAGCCGTCAAATCTCTTTATCGCGATCATTTTTCAAACGAATTCTAAAACCGATAAGATAGCAGCTGTGCGATTATAATTACCTCACCGTGACTGTATCGAATATCACGTTTTACAATTTTTTTTTAACGTTATGTCGTTCCCGAGTCTATTCTGTTGGATATTACGTAACGAGATCTAAACGATTCCACTACATCAGTTTATCGAGTTTCGATTCTAAATTATCCAGATAATTTAACAAACGTAAGGACCGAAAGTATGCCGAGCCAGACAATAGATAGAGCGTAGAATGCAGAACAGTTGGAGTGGCAGTTCTGCCTTTGTCGGGTATAATGATCGAGCGTATGCAGACCCAATTATTTAACTGCACACGTTAATAACACGCGGAAAGAGGGACGTGTTTTGCCTCGCGGAAAACACGCTCGGCACAACGTAGATTCGCGTGAAAGTACGAAACGCGTGGCGTGCCGTCTTAACCTTGCCTTTTTCATGAGTTTTCACTTCGCCTACTGCGGATGCCTTCGTTACCGAGGAAAAAGGACGCGGGAGCGTACCATGAGAAACGATGAAATTGTGAAAACTACAACACAATACTTATTAACTTCGCTTATCTGTATCGCGATTCAAAGGACGTTACGAAATCTGTCTCTCAAAGATTTCTTTTAATATATCCGGCAACAGGGAAACGGAAGAGTAAATAGAGGGAAAAAGAGTTGTCGACGACACTATTCATTCATTCATTAAAATAAACATGTCGTTTGTACGTTCGTGGAACGAGGCGACAGAAAAAACTCTCTCATTTACAAGGAACACACGTAACAGGGCCGCGTGGTTTCCCTTTGCGACGACAACTCGCTTCACCTGTGGGAGATCAACGAGAGCTCGGTCGTGGAGACAAAGTCGCTCTCGTTGGAAGGGAAACTGAAGAAAATCTCGGCGATGTGCCTCGAATCGAGCGGCGAGCACCTGCTCCTGGGAACGGAGGGTGGAAACATCTATCTTTTAAACCTGAAGACGTTTGTCATGCCGGATAACATTATCTACCAAGATGTCGTGATGCAAAAGTGAGTAGCAGTTGATATCTTTTCTAACTTGAGAGAAAACTCGTACGCCTGTCGCATTAGTCTTAAATGAAACTCATTCAGGACTGATTGTTCTCGATGTGCGAATGTGGGCGAGACAAATACCGCGCATCACGTGTGATCCACGGGACACTGAACGCGTTAAGATAAAATAATTCTTGGAATGACGATTCTCTGTCGGTGACAGTGTAATAAATTCTCGACGTCTAATCTAAAACACCTTTGACATGGTGAACCGACCTCCGCGAGACAATGAGTCTCCACGAAACCGTGTGAATGTCTTTTCTAATTAAGTCTCGTCGAAGGAACAAAGCGTTTGATCCTTAATCGCCACGGAGGAGTCGGCATTGAAATTAGTCAGACGTACGTGTCCGTGACATACCGATATTTTTGTTGTCGCAGCGTGCCAGATGATTACAAGAAGAATCCAGGAGCGGTCGAGGCTATAGCGGAACAACCAGGTCACCCGGACAATATCCTGATAGGGTATAATCGCGGGCTGATGGTCCTGTGGAACAAAGCTACTCCCGGAGCTCAGCAGGTGAGCTTTCTTATTATTAGCCCTTACTCCTCCTTACACGCACTTATCTATGTACACAATACTGTACACTGTGGCGAATGTAATGACACGCTTACAGAACACAGTTCGAACACACATGCTTATTACATTTGTGGGGCAGTTTAATCCATTGGTATACAAAGATGCAAGTTTAAGGATTGATTAACTTTAATTATTATCTTCATCGAATAACATTAACTCGTATGCTAAGTAAAAATGAAAATAAAATTGTAATACGTAATCCTTGAGTAACATATTTTTTTCGAATGTGCACCGATGGGTTAAGCACGTACTGTGACATGGTATTGCTCGTTCTGATTGTCGTTTGTGTCTTTGGTGGTTTTGGCGAACGTGTACGTGCAGCTGATGGGTTTGTTTTCGCGTGCGCAGACATTCGTCTCCACGCAACAGCTGGAATCTGTCCACTGGCTCTCCGAGACCCGTTTCGTTTCCTCCCACAACGACGGATCCTATGCATTTTGGAGTCCAGGCAGCGATAACGTGCTAGAGTCGACCACTCCCTACGGACCGTTCCCGTGTAAAGCAGTCACTAAAATTCTTGTCTATCCCACGGCAGAGTGAGTAAAACAATTCTACTTGTTCATTCATGTATGGAAAGTAATTCGTGAGATAATGCAACTTTAAAAAATGCTTTACAGACATGGCGAACTCTTTTTATTCTCGGGTGGAATGCCGCGCGCGAGTTACGGCGATCGTCATACGATCACTGCTATGGCGAAAGGCAAACATGTCGTTTTCGATTTCACGTCGAAAGTGATCGACTTCTTCGTCGTGTTCCCTAAACAAGAGGATGGTAAAGATAGCGTCGATAATCCGGAAGCGCTTATAGTATTAGCCGAAGAAGAAGTAGTAGCAATCGATTTAACTAATCCTGAGTGGAAGATGATGGCGTTACCTTACTTAGTATCGCTTCATGCAAGCGCGGTAAATGTCACACTTTATTACCTAACATTTGATTTGACGCACATCATTTTTGTACTCATGTTTGCAATGCTTCTATTTGTTACAGGTCACCTGTTCGCAGCACGTGCCAAATGTCCCTGAAGAACTGTGGGAGAACATTGTCACAGCTGGAAAAGCGCAGACCGAACATCTGTACTCGGATAAATCATGGCCTATAGATGGTGGAATAATACTTTCTCAGAAGTCGGGTAGCGACAAACCTAAAGGCAGAGAGTTGTTACTGACCGGTCACGAGGACGGAACAGTGAGATTCTGGAACGCGTCCGATGTTGCTCTGACGCCTCTTTACAAATATAATTCATCTATTCTGTTCACCGGCGAACACCTGGACGTTCTTGAGCAACCGCCAGAAGACGACGAAGATCAGTGGCCACCGTTCAGAAAGGTTGGAACCTTCGATCCGTATTCCGATGACCCGCGACTCGCAGTGAAGAAAGTTTTACTTTGCCCGTTATCATCGACTCTGGTGATTGCCGGCACGGCTGGTCACATGATAACAGCGACTATATCGTCCGAGCCAGTGAACAAGGAGATCAAAGCCATTACCATGAATATCGTGAACGATCGTGACGGATTTGTTTGGAAAGGTCACGATCATCTTCCGGCGAGAACAACTAGCATAAGTTTCGCGGTCGGTTTTCAACCGCAAAGTCTTCTTCAATTGTATCCACCAGCTGCGGTCACCGCGCTGGCTATGCACAGTGAGTGGGGTTTACTCGCTGCTGGCACAGCTCACGGTTTAGCTGTTTTCGATTATACAAGGGCGAAGGCTGTCAACGTAAAGTGCACGCTTAATCCAAACGGTACTTGTAATTAACTGGATACGTTAATTAGATACTCGTAAGCAGAATACATTTTTAAATTTTGTGTGCCCCGTAGATCTTTCGGGATCAGGTGATACACCGATTTCTAGACGGAAATCGTTTAAAAAATCGTTGAGGGAATCTTTTAGAAGGTTGAGGAAAGGAAGATCGCAACGTCGAACGAACGCTAGTAGTCCAACGAGGAATGTCGCATCCGAAAAGAAGAAAGAAACGTAAGTATACTTTAAGCTTCCAAAAGCACAAACGTGACTAATATATTAAACGATGATTATTATTTCTGAAAGACCTAGTATCGCTTCTTCACCAAGCGGTGATCTTTCACCAGTGGAATTGAAGCCTGTGGAGAGGCAAGTAGAGGCAAGACCTGTGGATGATGCGCTGGGATCAATGGTTCGATGTTTATATTTTGCTAGGAGTTATATTATAAGCAGTAAGTGTGTTTAAGATGTCTTCTATCAAGTGTTTAAATTCATGAATTTAATACTTTGTTTTGTATTTCAGTGCAAAATACAACGCCTACGCTTTGGGCGGGTACTAACAACGGTACCGTTTACGTTTTCACGTTGGCGATACCGGCTGGTGTTAGAAGAACGGAAGAAGATGTAAATTGTACATTAGGAAAAGAGATTCAATTAAAGCACAGAGCACCCGTAATCGCAATCACGATTCTCGATGGGTCCAGTGTCCCGTTACCGGAACCATTTGAAGCTGAGAAAGGCGTGAGTCCCGGCCCAGACATGGCCTCCCCGCATCGTGTTGTAATTGCAAGCGAGGAGCAATTCAAAATTTTCAATCTTCCATCGTTAAAACCATACTGTAAATACAAACTTACTGCGCACGAGGGCTCCCGCGTAAGGAAGACAGGCTTCGCGAAGTTTACGTGTCCGATCGAACCTGCAGGGACGCACGAAGAGACCTGCTTATTGTGTTTGACTAATCTCGGAGATTGTTTAGTGCTTAGTATTCCTGAATTGAGACGGCAGCTGAACGCTGCCGCAATTAAGAGGGAGGACATTAAGTTAGTAGATATGCTTTCAAGTCGATTGGTTTCTTTTCATATAAAGTATTCATTGCTTCGTTGTTCTTTAGCGGAATTTCCTCATTGACATTCACGAAAGCCGGCGAAGCGTTGTATCTTCATTCGAGTTCGGAACTACAGCGAATTTCATTGTCAGCCAGTAAAGTGACGAAAGCGAACTGCGCATTAAATTTACCACCGAACGCGAGATCATTTCCCGAGACTAACAACGAGGAGACTCAAGAGCAAGGAGTAGTCGAGGGGACGGCCGAAACGGAAGGTGAGACGACCCAGGGAACTGAGCCGAACACGGTACAGAGGATGATAACGGAAAACGGAGTGGTGGGTTCCAGTAAGTATACCGGGTCTTCGCAACGAGTCTTCTTCGCGTTTTAATACTTGTTAGATAATTGTTAAGTTGAAAGATCATTATAGGATGTTTAAACGTGCTATTACTAAATGCGCGTAACCGCTTGCATAATCTGATAACCCATATATATGTATAATGAATTATTGCTTCGCTATAATCATCTGTGACTTAAGAGCTAGTCGCTAAATTGTAATTTACCTCCGATTAACATTGTCATCAATCACTGTGTTTTGTAACGCTTTAGTATCGATTCTTGAATACATGTATTTTAGCCAGCGGTGAAGAATCTCCGAAAGAGTCACCGTTGCAACCAGCTGCAAGTACCAACGATGTGAACGGAGAAGACGATCGTCAAGATTTAAGTTCTATCGGAGACATAACGATCGATAGCGTGAAGGATCACTTACTGTAAGTGAACATGTTACACGACACGTCTAGCTTTTTATTGTTTTAATTTCACTTGCTTATTACTTATTAGTTGACTTTATATATGCGAGAGAAAGTCTAGTTTCGTAGAGGACAAGCCTGCTTCGTAACGGATTTATTTTGCTCTGCTAATCTGTGTTTTCGTGTACTTGCCATTTGATTGGCAGTAACAGTTCACTTTTCAGAAATGCAACGTCTTCCGAAGATCTTCACAATCGTCTTGCAGGACTTAAGATGGAAGTTACCTCTCGGACATCGGAGATCTCCACCCAGAATCAATCTCTCGTTGTAAAGACTACGACCGTCGTTTCGCAAACGACCAACAATACTACCGCCAATGGCGAAGTTGAGACAAGTCAGACAAATGAAACACAACAAGTGAACAGTGAGTGAAATCATTATTAATCGAAAATTAGTGTTAAATTTACTGTGATGAAGTGTGACCAGATTATATGATTCTGAATGACACTGATTTCATTGCTTTTTAAATGAAAGTTTTTGAATGAATTTTTTTAGGTCTCCCAATTGTACTGTATTCGAAGAAAGAATCGTAATTCTTGATAATTTATTTATTGTGTAAATCATTGATCATTTTTTATCTTGTGTTCGTCTCTCGCCGCTTTTGCAATTGTTATTCTTTTACTCCCTCTTATATTTTATTATTTGTATTCTTTTATTACTGTTTTGTTTTTTGTGCTATTTATTATTGCGCAGGCACTACAGTAGAGAGAGAGATACGCAGCGGTACTGAGACCACAACGACACACGCTACCATCACTCTACCCTCAAACGTCGAGGTCAGCAAACGGCACTGAATGTATTTAAATAATTGGTGTCGGACCTTACCTCGATATTAAGCATACGTTAATTAACGCTTAGCCTATTGTATGCTATTAATCCATTAACACGACTCCTACAGTTCAGTTTATTGACAAATTGGGTGATTGATTAACCGATTTTCAGACTACGGAGATATATCTCACAATACAGTACTTTGTTCTATTCTATGTACTGAACTAACAACCTGTTTGCGTAGATATAAGCTTTCTCTAACTGAATGTTTAGTAGTAGCTACAGAACTTCGTTGTAGCAAATCGAGATGTGATTGTGTATTATTTGAATGTCTTCAGATTAGTGCAGCTGATTTGGCGAATCTGGAGGTGACAACGACCACAGTGACTACCGAAAAGTCGAAAGCTCCATTGGCCAGGCCTGAAGAAGTCGGTTCTTAGGAATATTCCAAATTGCCTCGTGCCCTAAACTCGTTGATTTCACGCTCTGTCACGCGGAGCAATAAAACGATTAGATGTTTTTACTTAAATGAACTCAGTGTACACAGCGGCGATAGGTAGAATTTATATATCGTAGATTTTTTAAAAAATCTAGATTTGTACGTGGCATTAGCGATAGCCATAAACGATAAGCGAGTGTGAATTTCGAGTATTGTAGCGATAAACTATTATCCTGGATATACAACTGCCAAGATCGTCCATATACATTATATTATATTTTACGTTTTAACCGAACATTCTCACTGCATTTCACTCAATGAAAATGAATTTTGTATCGAGCAAAATTTTTCATGGTTTAGTGGAACTAGGCCTAGGTAATTTTTAATATCTTTTATTTGCAAATAGAACCAATTTTAAAAGAAAATAATTGAAATGTGTTATTTTATTAACAGTTTTATTGAATGCGACTTTAAATAAATTTTTACCAACAACACAGCATTTGGCGAGGCAACAGAAATTTTAATGACGAACCATTTTTTATAGCGTGGAGTTGGAAGTAATTTGGAAAAGTTAGTTTGTATAGATGGAAACGAGATACATCACAAATCGTCAACATGGCAGCCATATTAATTAATAACACAACGAAGTACGTTGTGCTACGTTATGTTTCTAAATAGTAAAATCAATAAGAAAAGCGACTTTTTAAGTTATGTTTCAAATAATATACGGGCGCACCGTGACGAAGATGAAAAAAAATATTAATATGTCAATGCTGTGCGTCCCAATAAAATAAAACAAATAGCTACTTAAGTAGAGTTACATATGTTGTAAGAAACGTTATAGAGATTAAGCGAGGAAAAACTTAAAAAAATGCGACTATCAATGGCCATGACGTTGAGGAGGAGAGTCGTTAAGAATATATTTTTTATCCATGTTTGTTAATAGTTAAGTTTCCTTATTTTCTCTGTTTGGAAACGACCATGGTACAATGAAATCTTTTATTGAGCAGCATCGAAAGTCGTTGACCCGATACGATAGAACAAAGTGAGAAACGAAATTGTGTCCTTAGCATCGCACGTACGTTCGACTTTTATAGATAAAAATCTACTCGTTTAGCTTTTCTTTTGGTGGAGGACAATTGCTACATATTACTTCTTACGCGATAAGTTGTAAAATTCCGCAAATGAACTGTTATTATCCATTATGTAGTAATTTACTACGTAGCTTGATTTATTTTCTCGAGTATTTAGGTACCACGATTTTAGATCTCAAAAGCTTCGGAATAAATTACGGCCACCTCGATTGTAGTGATTTCATGTTCAATTTCATCCTTCATAATATTGTAACTAACAATTTTTTACAAAAAATGAAAACTATTAAAAATGTGAAATATCTTATGGAAAACTATAGACTGACACATAAACGGAGTATAATTCTTTGCATTCAAATAATATTATTCTAAGGAATCTGAATAACGTTCTCAGCCTTTTTGGAATTATGCACGTATTAAACGAAAATATATCAACTTGTTGTTTATTGATACGACTACAGCAAGGCCTTTGTAGATAGATTTTAATCTTTCCCTAATTTCATACTTTCTTATAACTTTTCACTTCTTTTAATCGATCGCTTCGTGAGACACATATTTTTCTTATACGCGGTTATCACGAATAAATATTATACAAGGTGTTCCGAACATTGGTTATTGATATTGACATAACAAAATTACAATCTATTCTTTTCATGAGACTTTCACGAGACCCATTTAATATAATTATTATGCCACTGGAGCATCTTGTATCATTAATTTTACTACAGTTGTAAACTATTAACAAAGTGAAGTCAACGCGCGCTAAGTAAGATACGAAATGTATGAAAACAAACGTGCTTCTGCTATTGTAAAGTTATTGGTTTTTTACCTTGATAAAATATTACACACTGTAACGGTGGAATAATATTGCTCCCAAACATTATCTTACCTGTTCCTTTAAAAGATGTACATTCTCCCCATGAGTTAATGAAGAAATTGTCTAATGTGATTCTTTTGAAATGGTACACGAACATAAGAAACAGCAAGAAGGAAACAAAAAATTGGAGAAGGCGCGCATACTTTCAGAAATTGTTACGTGAACTGGAAAATGATTCGAAACTACAGTTAGAAGGAAGTTTTTTCAACCGCAATTGAAACTTCGTGGGAATATCGATTAATCGCACAGCATACCGGAAGTGCTATCGACCATAATTTAACCGATGTTCGCCAGGTGACGCATAAGTTTTCCAGGCGTGTCGAAACATCGCCTCGCGCTTGCGTCCGTAGTCCGTGCTGGTCCGTGCCTCCGTGATTCTTCGTCGTGTTCGTTGTTCGTCGTTGTGGTAGTCACGGTCGGGAGTTCGCGAGTCAGCGTGCGTCAGTGAGCGTGCACCAGTAGAATAGGACTTATTGAATAACATTAAATCATAGAAAGTGAGCGAAAGTGATACGTATATACGTAGGAAGAAAGACACACGGGAGAGTGCCATGATAAATTTGGTTGAACGTCGCGCGACTTCGATAAAGAGTTGGTAATAAGAGAAAAAGGTGCGCTCGCGACGAAGAGTGTCGCAGTGAAGTGTATCACGATTGGTGAATCTTAGACGGCCATAATTGTGCGCCATTCGGTCTCCGGTGCGGATCCGCGCAGCGAAAGGGCAGATGCCCTTACGCGGTTCGTGCTCCCATTGGTGGGTACGCGCTGATCTATCCGGATCGACATACTTGGCGAGATCCGGTAGTGTTCGCCGTGGCTTATTTACGGGTTCAGTAAATTCGCCGAATATAAGGACGAACGGCCAGCCGCCACCTGCGAGGGCCGAATCTCTTAACAGCCCGTTGCTGGTTAGTAGTCGTAGTCGGTGTGATTTCTGTCTAGCAGCAACGGTAGCAGCAATCGCAGCGCCGTCAACAACACGACGACAACGACAACGACGACAGCAGCGCCATCGTCAGCGCGACCGCCATCGCAGCGACGGAGAAACAGTATTCCTTTGAGGAGAGAAAGAAGAAATGCCTGTAGGTCTGCGATCGGTGACGCGACCAAAGATGGAGGCCCTGTCCAGTTTGTAACACGGCAGCCAGGTCTCGTTTTAAAAGCGCACCAACGGGAGCCCACCGAGAGCCCGCTCCTCGAGTCGGCTGCCTTAAACTCGCCTTTTGCCCCGTGCTACTTTTCTTCGTGAGCCCCGCGAGGCTGGACGATGGAGCTACGTGTTGGGAATAAGTACCGGCTCGGACGGAAAATCGGGAGCGGCTCCTTCGGCGACATTTATCTAGGTAACGTTTTCAAGTTTCGACGTTCACCTTTTACTTTTATCGTGTCTACCCCCCACCGCTATTATACTATCCACCCGCCTACCCGCACAACAGTTACATATTTTGCCCTTAGACGCGCATGAACGCGCCAACTCCTCCGTGCGCGTACACGTTTCCTTTATTCTTTTTTTTCACTTTGTTCACCCTTACGACTGCGTGACCGGGCCTTTTTGGCCTTTTTCTCGTTCTTTAGGTACCAATATCTCCACCGGCGAGGAAGTCGCCATTAAACTAGAATGTATAAAAACGCGGCATCCACAATTACATATAGAATCAAAATTCTACAGGATGATGCAAAGTGGTGGTAAGTGAATTTTCGCTTGTTATTTAATCCTCTGCACGGTATCGAGAATCGTCGAACATTTTGGAAGTCGCACCGAGTCAGCCGTGAACTGTCAGAATTTTGTTTGTTGGACAGCTGGTTGGTGTGGCCACTGAACCTTCTTTCTCTCCCTCTCTCGTCTCCTTCCTTTTCCTCGTGTTACTCCTTTCTTCCCCTACCTCATTCACTGTTCTTTGTGACAATAAGGAACTCCGAGGTTTCAACGTTTACATGCATATTTATATTCAAGGTTTATAAACTGAATAATTTACGTCGATATTTCAGTTGAATGATTTCAAGAATATCCGTCGTTCATATATTTAAAACGCAATTACACGTGTTAAAACATTGTTTACGTTACTTCCGTTCAGTTTTTAATAATCAATAACGGTCGATGTTTTTATTATTTATATAACTTTTATTTTCAACTGGGATACGTTTATTTTGCAGTTTTTAATAAGTTTTAAAATATCGATATGTAGTCGCGTCTTGTTATACGGTTACAAAATCTTAATACAATTCCAATTTTCTTGACGTATTTTTACTTACCGCATCGTACATTTACTCTGACATTTTAGTTGGTATACCAACTATAAAATGGTGTGGCTCAGAAGGTGACTACAATGTAATGGTGATGGAACTACTTGGCCCCTCACTGGAGGATTTGTTCAATTTTTGTCAAAGAAGATTTTCTCTGAAAACAGTGTTACTTCTCGCTGATCAGTTGGTAAATAATGATTTATTTTATGTCGAGAAGAACTTCAATTTTCGTTTTAAATAAAAAATACAGCTCATGAAGAATGATTTATAATGGGAGAAACAGATAATTACTTACATAACATTTATTTTATGTTACTTAAACGAAATCATCAACTGCATTTATGGCATTATTGTAACCATATGGCTCATGTTGGTAAGGTTTAAAGTTCACATTGTGATTACATGCAAGTACTTCTCATGCTGTTTTCTATTGTCGTAATAAAGTATTACAATATAGTCCTTATCAGTCAACAACCGAGTCGACTGATAACGCAGCTTTCTGATGTCAACAAAAGCAAGGTTCTCTCGCAAAACTGTGTTTACAAGTAAAATATTTCAACAAAGAACTGCATATTTTCTACGCCTGCACAAATATCTTACCTAATAGAGACAAGAATAGAGTGTTCACACTTCTAAGACATTTTATCTGTTTCTCTCATACGCCTAAATTTTTGTTTGAAGATAATAAACTGTTTCCTCATATTTTATAGATAAGTAGAACGGATTATATTCACAGTCGCAACTTTATCCATCGAGATATCAAGCCGGATAATTTCTTGATGGGCTTGGGTAAGAAGGGAAATCTCGTATATATTATAGACTTCGGTTTAGCTAAAAAATACCGCGATGGCCGTACTCACAAGCACATACCGTATCGAGAAAACAAGAATTTAACAGGAACAGCCAGGTTGGTGTTTATTGACGTCCCTTACTGTTCCATTTATCCTGGCCTATTTTAAAGTGAGATTCGTTTTTCCATGCATCGATAGATACGCGAGTATAAATACACATCTGGGAATTGAACAATCGCGGCGGGACGATCTCGAATCGTTAGGATACGTTCTCATGTACTTCAACAGAGGTAGCTTACCCTGGCAAGGTTTGAAAGCGGCGACTAAAAGACAAAAGTACGAACGTATCTCCGAAAAGAAAATGTCCACACCTGTAGAAGAACTGTGCAAGGGTTATCCCGGTAAATTATCATCCCGTTCTTCTATATTAATCATGTGCAGAAACCGTATTGAGTTTCTACGTATGGACGTTGATAAAATCGATATCATTCGTAATATAAAACTGTTATTATTGCAGTAGAGTTTGCGTCATACCTGAGGTATTGTCGAGGACTGCGATTCGAGGAAAGACCCGATTATTCGTATCTCCGACAACTCTTCCGGACGTTGTTCCACGGACAGGGTTTCACCTACGACTACGTATTCGATTGGAATATGATGAAATTTGGCAATATGAGGCAACAAACTTTGTCCTCGACACAACAAACACCGATGCAGCCGCAACACACGAACGCGGCGCTGCCTTCTGGGACCAATAACGATCAGGAACATCGATCCAGGTTAGTGTCTGCACTATGGCAATAGTATCTACGAATCGTTGACCATTTGAATATGAGATCAGCGTGAAAACGCTGGCAATCGCGTCTTCCCACTATGCCATCCTTTCATGCGTATAAATAGCGTATAGTCATTTCATTATCCAGTACGTCCTATTCTTAGCGGCTGGGTCAATGAATCGGGAAATGGTCATTTTTTACGATAGAAATGAAACCTTGAAGCGATTGTTAGTTATTTAAACCGAACGATATTTGATCTTAAATCTTTTATCGCGTTTTCGTTGCAGGCCCTATACACGGCAGTGTATGCCAAACATATCAAAGGTAGCGGTGGGCCAGACCGTAGGTGGAACGACCACGAATCTGAGAAACATGCGGCAGAAACGCGAAGCGATAGAAGCTCTTCGCGATCAGGACAATCAGGAGAGGGATCTTCAAGGTAAACCACAGTTGTATCCAAAATTATGTTCTAGCCAACAGCAGGCTATAACCGAGCGAAAAACGCAGCAGCTAGTAGTCGGACACTCGCAGTTTACAGATAGCGAAACGGCAATACGCGCGAATCCGTGTCAGTTCAGTACGTTCAAATCGTCGCCGGCTAGAACAACGCCGGAAGTAGGGTCCCTGGACATTGCCGGCCTTAGTATAGGAACCTGTGAACCACTCTCGAACCATGTCGAACCGTATAGTGATGTGTCTCGGTGTGTAGCGAATACATTGCATTTCGATAGAATCGGTAGTCCGAATAGGTCCTTTCGTCAATCAGACAAGCTAAGCTGCATTTTTCAATTGTATAAAGACACAAAGGACACAAATTGCGATGTGATGATGTTCGATCGTATAACAGACGATGAGAAAAAGACCGATCACGTGGACGATGTCGCGGTATCCGGTGGCTCGTTGAATTGTTTCGGTGGCTTAGAGAAAGACAAAGGCGGCGCTGAATACGACGACAAGAAGCAAAAAGGTCCCGCGGCTGGCGGTAGACACCACGACGGTCGTCGCGACTCCGGAAACGTAGAATTCCTCGAGAAGGAGGGCGAGATATTCAAGATAAGCAGCAGCGAGCTGTTACAAGAGGCGTCAGCTAAGAAAAAGAGAAACTTCTCGTTCAATAATAAGGAGAAAGCACACAGAAGCTTGGAGTCGTTGGAGAGAAGCATCGATTTGTCCGCGAAAGATTCGAAAAGTTTAGATTTGCTGTTCGAGGAACAGCCGAAAGCGTTTTTTCACGGGAAACAAAGAAGCCTCGATTCGTCCCAGAAGTCAAAAAAGTCCATGGATTCGTCCGCGAACAAAGCGCGAAAGCGGCCGAATTTCTTTCAGCGTGTTCGAAGAAGCTGGCATTTTTTACTCATGCAGCGCAGAATCAAGCGACGAAATAAATACGAACGGCCGCCAAGCGGTCGGGAGAAGTGCGAGTATTTTTTACACCGACTCGACAAGGACGATGTCCTCGAGCATGCTTCAGATTTGCCAGTCAGTCGTCCTAACAATCAGTCCAATTCCAATTTTTTCTCTAAGTTGGATAGTACCAATAAGAACGAGCTAGGCTTGAACAATCGAAAGAACCTCTGTCTCCAGTCCGATGATACGATTAAACATGTGATAATTTCGGATCAGAAAAATCGGAAAGAAACTATAGCATTGTCCGAGGGCAGTTCGTTTCGTGTAACGGACGGGGAAGGTAGAACGCCGGATAAAAATATCATTAACATGCCACCGGAAAAGAACGACACGGAGAAACTCAAGTCAGTCGCTGAGAATGATGTTCCTCAGAAATTGCAAGAAGTGGTCGGTACCGAAAAGAAAGAGCAGTTTGTTGATTGGGTGGTTACTATAGCGAACTTGGACGCTTTGAGTCATTCTAAGCAGTCGAATGAATCTGTGGGGTACGGTATATTGCACGGTATTTTAAAGGGTATACTTTTTGATATTTTTCTCTGCATATGCTGCTACGGCTGCGAGGGCCAGGTTTGGGCCGAGCACGGTGGTTTGGCCTAAGTTTATAATGGGTAAAGGTTTTTTGTAAGTAATTGAACGATCGAAATCATATTCTCCTATCAAAGAGTTCATGGTAAGAGGTACTCTCATCGTAATTAATCGATAGCTTTACCAGACACTATTACGTTCGTTTATTTAATCATTTACGGTTCCTGTTCGACTCCCTTCGATTGTTTTACCACGATATAGCTTCTTGAATATTGTAATCGTTCACGTATCTTGTTCTTGTCGCACTAATGTTTGCCAACGGTTCTTGGAAAGAGAGGGAAAAAATATTCTTATACTCGAGACTAGAAAGTACAACAGCCAATATAACTCTGAGGAAAATTAAAATAAAGAAAAATAAGGAAAATTGGATTTCGGATACACTGAAAATTAAAAATTTGAGGAGAATGTTTTGTTTATCCGTGTCCCGGTGCGATGAAGAAAATGAGAATTGTTTTACATGAGAGGATTAGGCGCCAAGGATCGATCTTCACATAATTTCATTATCGAATCATTTATTATGGGGTTGTTGCAAAAAGGAATTGCTGTCTTAGTTACCAACGTTTCATACAACAAACCAATCGGTTTTTGCAGTAACCCCCGTTGTGTACGATACATTTCAAGAGCATTATACTCATCTATTCGCATCTAAACCTCTCATACGTTCATAGATTTTAATTGTCCTACAATTTGTTAGAAGAAAGCTGGCGCCAAAAAAATACATCCGCTCTTATTTTACTGCCACTCACTCTAGTGTATAGTTTTACGTATTTCCTATAACCACGCGAATCGCAGTCTCGAAGACTTATTTTATGCTCGAAAAGTTTTAAACTGGACGACTTCCTAGCAAACGCTGAAGCATTATTATTTTTGTTTTTATTACTTGATCACGTACATGTATATTTTTGTCTCTTTCACTTACTTCGTTCTCTCTCATCTTCCTTCCATCCGTTTTTCTGTCTCATCCAGAGAGTCTTCGCGATTGCGTATCTATTTGTAATCATCCTGTTTTTTGTTTTACTTGATAGCGACGATAATGATGATGAAGAGAAAGTAGCAAATAAATGTTTTTCCATTCAAGGACTGGTCTCTTTATTTATTTCACCACATAACATTCGTCGACAATCCTCGTCAAAATTTTCTTCTCACTTGGCTTGAATGGAAAAACCAAATTGTTGCAGCGTTCGTTAAAACTCAACTTCGATCGTGAATAATCATTTTTTTATTTCGATTTTATCGCATCATCTCTCTTCACGAAGGCATACAGACGTTTGTTTCGCGTTCGTTTCCGACATTTTTCCATTTCAATTGCCAAGCGTGAAAAATTGTTCTCTCCTATATCATCTGATCGTCTATAGTTCTTCGCAAACCGAAAATAATTGGAATTGCATTTCGTCGATCGAGTCGAATTTCATCTAAAATCATGTTTTTCGCATCATTCGATTTAAGGATAAAGAACAGTTGAGAATAACTGTGATTTTCTATATGAATTCCGATCCTCAAGGTTGACCATTATTGTTACAACCGTGTTTCGTTGAAAAGGCATGACAAAGGCTATACAATACCGCGTTTGAATACCTTGAGCATCGATTTTTCTTTAGTCCGCGTCGTCTAGCCAAGAAGGAAACGCGTTATTATTATTTTCAATCTAAACTCGATACCTGGTAAAATAATCGATAGAATTAAAGGAAGCTCCGCGATATACATAAATACATCTGTGCAGCTTTATTACGCTTGACGATTATCATTTTTCGTATACTGAAATCGTACCGTTCGCATAGTATAAAACAAGATATTGTAATCATTCCCTAAACTATACTTTTTGCTCGTCATGGTTCTCGAACGGGGCCTATTGTCTAGAAACTTATCTCGTACGTGACGCAAGATTCGCGTATGCTAGGCATAACATGCGTACTGCAGCCACTTAACAATGAGAAGCGCTCTTTTGTAATGCCAGTGTTGATCTCTTTTTGTCAGTTATTTCTCTCGTTTTTCGCTACGCTACGTGGGCGTAAATATCCGTACGCGAGGAGTCAAATCTTCTAAATAGTCGAGATGACCGTAATTTCTTTGCTCTTAGCTTATATTATTAAATGGAACTAAATATTAGTAGAAATCTTGAGAGATAAGAAAGAAATCGGAATGCCCAGGGACCGCATTTTAAATGATTTTATCATTTGACGCGATACAGCTATAAATTAATGAAATGATTTGGTTGTAAAAAGACCGATTGATGTATCGTTTGTTTTCTGATCATCTCTTTCAGCGTCGGGCACGGGAGGCCAGGAGCGAAGGGTCAGTATGAGGTCGCACCGTAGGGATGCAATTGCTGGAGAGATGCAACCGAAGACCAAGTGAGTTGCTATTATTACGCCAGAAACGTCTTATTGCAGATAAAGCACCTAAGTATAACTCGCTCTGCTAGCAATTTTAGGGAGTGGTCTTTAACTGTCTTACTTCGGTTCTCTCTTAATTGTACCAACGTGTGTATACACGATTCTTTAATATCCTGGTGTCCGCGGAAGCTTTTTCACACTATTAACACCAAATTTTTCCTTTTTGTAAGTTGTTGTTACAGCGAACGTTTAATTCTTATTCTTAATTTTATTCGTTACGATATCTTAATATTTCAATTTTAATCTTTACGCTAAGCAACAATTCCTGTTTTCCTCTAAAATTGTACATATTCAGGAAATTCGATGTAAAGAATAATTTATGCAGCGTGAAGATTAAACTTTGACGAGTGTGAATGATCAAATGTTCGGGTTCGTTCGTCGCTACGATTGCACCGTACGATCGACCACACTTGTGCCACTTGTGAACATAAGCATTTTATATTACTTGGTTTTGGTACATACTTGTATGAATTACATCGAGCTTGTTACACTTGGTGCTGTCGTTTAGTGATTGCATGAAGCGTTGCACAGAGTACATGCAAGCCATCGCATCGCGAGCGAAATTTTCAAATGATCTCTTGAAACCGGGGTATTACGAGTTTGTATTATCAGGTCACGGTTTTTCACGGCTGTCTGAAGAGTCATTCAAGCGGACACGATCTCGATTATTGCGTCTACGGCGTTTTCATTTTATCTTGCACATTCGCCACGTCTCTTTCTTTCGTTTACGCTTTTTAACGTCGTCGGACCACGATCAAAAGAGTTCTCGGACACGTCGAAAAGTTCCATGTAAAATAAAAGGAAGCATTCTGGCTTCGAGCATATTTCATAATCGATATGTACGCACACATATGTAGACTCTCGAAGAACAGTTGCGTAAATCAATTCTTTTTTTTTTAATCTGAACTGTGGTTCATTCTAGAGAGATTCGTTTGCTTGCAAACTAAATAGATCTCGATAATGGATGTCAGTGTTAGTTGCATTTAGCTCTAATTTGGCAGGTCACTTTTTTTGGTAGATTTGGTGTTTTGATACCGTGGCATGGTTCTCTCTCGATCCATCAGGGATCCTGGGAGAAGTTGAGAGAGGAGAGGGAGCTCATAGTTTTTTGTTGTTTGGGAAGGACATCGTCAAAATAAATGTTTGGCTAATTTAAAAAAACTGCAGGACTGCAAGAATTATTTCCAAATGCAATGTTCAAATCTGTTGCCTGCTGTATATCGGCTGCACTGGGATCAGTTTTCCTTACATCACATCGTGAAATGCGTCTCTTATCTATCTTATAACCAGTAAACGGGCACTTTGTATAGAAAGTTCAAACGTCCAATTTTTCAATATGCAAGAACATACGTACAAAGGATGAAGTACATATTCTTGTTTCCAAGAGCAAAAGAAGTTCCTATCTGAATTGCATTTCCTAGATTGACATTACAAATTTTGTCTAAAAATCTGTAGTTTAATGATAACGCCTGGCAATCAAGATTCTTTATCAATCAATAAATTTTCACACGATCACACGTTTCCATCCCCTGCTGGTGAATGATCTTGAGAAGATGTGCGAAACGTTTACGCCGATCGGGATGCCCAATATCCGAGATGAAGAAGGAAATCGAACATCGAATCGCCCAGTTACGAAAGCACTTTCGTGTTTAGCTTACGAACGATATTCACCAGCACGTGTCGCGAATAAGAGCGTAACGAAAAAAGAGAGGGAAGCCAGATCACCGACTGGATGATTACGAAACTCCGTCTGGCAACTGGTTACCACATTTTTATCGTTTGGATACATGATGTAACTTTTGCTACAGACTGTTATTTAATTACGCGTTTACCACACGATCATACGAATTATCTATAAAACAGTTGAATAGTTCACGAGTTATCGATCCCTAATAATATACATCTAAGTTAACATCGTTTTTTATGAATTATTTACAAGCAATCTGTTGTACAGGATGACGTTCCAATTGGTAGTCGTTGTTTTATTACGATTTTTAAACTGTTTGATGTCTGTGAATATCTTGTCGGTACCATTTAAACGGTCTAATCATCTTTTGCTTAACAGATAGCTGATACAGTTATAGTAAACGGGATACAATTATCTTTTATGACAGTAATTATCTGCTTACCGTTATCGCAGAGATTTAGCTACTTGCTTCATACAATCTTATTGATTAATTCGTAGATACGTTTAGTAGCTTTCAAAATTCATTCACATCTGATGAATCTTTATTGAAGAAAATTGATGTATCGTATATCACTTTTAGCAGAGATCACGATTGCCTAACGTTGAATCATAATTATTTCTTAATTATTTGGGAAGCTCTTATCTTCATGATAACGATTAGAAAATCGTTTGCATTGAGTAGACCGATTCCAACGTACGAGATAAGCGCATGCACGCATGCACGTTCCTTTTCTTTATTTTCATTACTTTCATATTACGCTCTTCTATTTCTCCCTCTCTGTCTCTCACTCTCCTTGAGTCGCGTCTATTTAACATCGTAGAGAGAGAGAGAAAAAAAAAAGAAACGAGCAAAAACAAAATTCGGCATCGAGACTCAGTGGAACTCCGCTTTATGTTCTTTCGTTGACTTTTTTTGCAGGTAACCGAAAGCTAAGACACTAATTCTAAATCGCAAAAATAGGCAAAGAGGGGGCGAAAGTAATCTCCTGTGCCACGGTAACGAACACCGGCGCAAAAAAACTGAAAAGTCGTGGATCAAAAAGCATAGAGAAAACGAAAATCGTGCAAAACGAAACAAAAACAAATAACTAAAAGAACAGCAGGAAGGCGTGTTCGCTTTGCGATCCTTCTCTCCGACCTCTCTCGGTAGCCCTGTCGCGCGAGCCTCGGAATTATAAAGCCTCTCGCTTCTCGAATCCTTTGCTTTCGAGCGTTCGGTTCTACCACGTCTTGTACACCACATCAGACACCACACGATAGACTGCGTATTCTCTCGCCTTATCTCGAATCAAAGATTTGCTCCCGACACTTCGTTCATCCATTTTCAAAATGATCGACTTCTGCTTTCGTATCGTCATCCGTGGAAAGGAGGAGACGTCCGTCGAACGAGACACGCGACTCCTTCGTGGAACCGACGATTTCTTGAATGGGAAAGAGAAAGGAACAAGAACGACGACTCGCGACTATGAAACGTGTGTAAAAAAAAAGCGGACGCCGAGACAGGAAATAGATGTAAAGAGTCGGTGATTAAAATTCTGTTGAGAAAACTGCGCAGGGAATGAACTGGACAAAGAGAGACGGAGAAACGGGCTGAACACCAGAGAGGAGGAGAGACAGAGGAGGAGAGAGCAAAGGTCTCGGTCGTGTTTCGCGATGCGCTAACGTCCGTATTTCGTGTGTCTTATTCCAAAAGCACCAATGAAACGGCCTCATCGGATTTGACGAGCAGTCAACACAAGTGAATCAACTCTTCTTCTTACACTCGTCTTCGTCGTCACCATCTCTCTTTCGATAATGTCGACAAGAATGATCATCGCGGGCAATGTCATCATTATAATGACCAATTCGATGAGAGACGTCAGCCGAATTCTATCCAAAGATCGGAACGATCTTTTTAAACTAAAAGTGGAATTCGTAACTCGTGGAGCTTCTCGTCGATTGGTGCATCCATAGGAGCACGATCGTTAATGAGAAATAGCTTCGGACGAAATGTTAGATCGAAGCGGTGAAGAAGACGTGCTTGACTTTACCAAAGCTGAAAAGACGCCATCCGATGAAAGGCAAATCTTGGTGTCCGAGTCAATCACGAAGCTGACGATCTTGAAACGTGTGCTGCGATATGATAATTCGCGAACGAACTCGTTGCACCGAGAGGATCCTTCCACGAGGCGTTGTTTAGAGATAGAAGAACGATGCGCTGTATGGAGTTTTAATGATCTTGAGGATTAATTGCGAGTGTACAGTACGCGAATTCGATTATGGTACATATGGATAATTTTCGTCGCTGTGATTTTGAGAAACTAAGCGAAAATTGTTTGTATTCTTGGAGACCATGCGTCCTTCTGTCAGATACCCTTTCGCCTAAAGGAGTATTCCCACTTACAATATTTGCAATGGACAGCTGTAAGAGACGAGCGACCAGTAACGTTTTAAGGGGCTTCGAAGGCAGCGAGCACATGAAAATCAGTGCCATAGTCGGAAATCAGCGGGATCCGCTGGGGCACCCAGCTTTTACATACTTTTCTCTATACTTCGCACTTCCGACTACGGCACTAATAGGTCACTCGTTCCCTAGGACTGTCCCTTGCGAATATCGTAAATCGGAATAGTTCTTGAGACTCCCTTTCGGATTAGGCTCGAGTCTCTGGTCCTTAGGTTTACGATCGACGTGGATCGGAGGAACCGGCGATCGAGCGCACTGTATAAAACGTGTAGATTATTCTCCTCATCCTAAAGCACGATTTGTACATAGACAAAATCGGCATCGGAGACTGGAAGACGGGTCTCGGACGAAAATTGCGAACGCGCAAAACCAGCCGGAGAGAACCGCGAAAGTCAAGTCGAACCGTTCGCACGATCCGATTACCTGTGAGACCAACTCGAAGGAGACTGCTCCGAGTCAGGATCCATTGCGTTTGCGCTCTCGACGGTCGTACAGAACCTGTATATAGCGGGATTATTTGCCGAACTGCAGAGAAAAGAGATCAGACGACTAAAGCTGTAAGGTAAATCCAAGTAAAATCGGTTGTGCTAGTTAAGAGAGGAGTAGTGGTTAAGAGACAATTAGCGTACTGTACAATTCGTGGCTTCGCGCTCGAACCCCGTTATCTTTCGTTTTTTTAACTATCGACTCGCGAACATCGCAAAAATTCAGAGAAGTTGCTCGGGGAAACGAGCAATTGAACCTTGCGAGCTTCTATCTTGACGAGTACTTCTCGCCCTGCCGCCGCGTCCCTCGTTCTCATCCTTTTTGTACGATACGGCCGGACGAGAGCGAGAGACGGGCGTATCCTTTGAGTTTAGTACCGTTCAAGATTACCGATGGGTAATGCAAGAATGAAATATAGAAGCGTGTTCGCTAAATTAGGGTGATTTCGTAACGGAGATAGTTGGTAAATGGTACTAAACTCTGTTCATCGTGTACCCTGTGCGAATGTCCTTCCTCGACTGTATGAGCTTGCATTTCGACTTACGTATGAATGCGAAATTTGTGTGCTCGGACGCGGGCAGAGGAGAGGATGGGGTGTCATTCTCGGATTTCCGTTCAGGGAAGTAATTATTGTTAGTACGTGCGATTCTGTATCCGGTAAAAATTGTCATTTTCCTCGCTGCGCGACGATCCGGACTTTTGATCATTATTATGCTTTTTGCGTACGTGATACGGTGTTGAATAATTTTTAAACGGTCGGGAAGTCCGTTACACGTGACGGGAAACGAATGGATAGGCCGCAAGTCGAAACGTTCACCGGAAACCGAGTTTCTTAGCGTAAACTGAAGATTGCCTTTACTATTGAGATTTCGTCGAATGTGCGAGTGCAGTAAAATCAGAGTAAGAAGGGAGAGAGGATAAAAGGGACGAGCGTGAAAGTGTCCGAAAGAGAAACGCGAGGAAAACGGGAATTATAAGTAATTATTATTCTTAGGAAATGTGCATTTCTTTTTTTATTTCGCAACTTGCCAAGGACGACTGATTTGCGAGAGAAATCCACCGATTAATTTGATTCAAATTTTTTGTTCAGATGAACCTAGCGATCGATGGTATACAGGGTGTTTCGTAAATGGTGGGTAACACTTTAGGAATAGATTCCTAATGCTTATTTTTAGAGAAGACAAAAGAGTTATATTAGAGTAGGCTCGCGTTTTAATTATATTTATGCAAAGGCCATAAAATCGACCTTCTGGTCTTTGATCTCCCGAGTTTCGACAAAATTTCACTGGGGCCCCTCGATATCTCCGGCTTTTACACGCTTTTAGTATATGCTGTAAACTTGATGGCAAATTTTCACGGTCGGCTCGAAAGACGTCGCACCGCACCGCACAATTTTTGCCCACCATTTATGAAACACTCTTATAAAGAGAATAAGTGTCTAATTATTCATTCGTTTGCGTAACGTTTGAAGTTTTGCCCACCATTTATGAAACACTCTTATAAAGAGAATAAGTGTCTAATTATTCATTCGTTTGCGTAACGAAATTTTGATCGTCATTCCACACCTAAGCCCTCTTTTAACTCAATTCATCATTTTATTTATACTCATTGAATGACGAAGAAGTGACACTGATTGAGATGTTAGTTTCAGAAGCAAATTTATGAATTCATAAATTTGGGAAATTACTATTTGTACAGAATTATCTATAAACCATCTACGCTGTTTACGAAATTTGAATCAAATCAAAGAATATGCGTATCTCATCTGAAATCAGTTAATCTACAGAACTAACGAAATTACACATAATCACCTGCGCCGTCGCTCCAAATCTGATACTTCATATTCTTCATCATCCACTTCCTCTCGCATCCCTCCTCCTCCCTCGATCAACTTTGTCTTGTATAAAGTAACGTGGCCGCATAGCATAAACGAAAAGTGAAAAACAAAAAAGCGTGATATAAAAAAAGAGGATTATATACATATATATATATTACATAAATATATATATATCTTATGCCGACACGTGTTTTTCTATGTATTTTTTTCATAGGGTACTACTACTGCTATTATTATTACTATTATCAATTAACTATTAACTAATTAAACTGCTACCAACTATTACTATCATTATTATCGCTGCTACTATCGCTAATCACACACGTATACACGAACACCACACCCATACACTATTTACTACTATGTTGTGACTTGTATAAAACGACAGTTTAATTCGCAGCGATCTACTCGAGACGGGAGTGGAATAAAACGAAAGTAAAAAAAGTCTCTTCGTTCGACGATGAGGGAAGAATGGAAACGATGGATTCATCGCATGGTTCTCTGCGTATCGCGAAATTCCCATCACATTTTTCGTTTTCGTTCCCTTCCGTTCCCTTATCATCTCACGAGTCCTCCACGCCCGCGTCCGATCTGGTTAAGCTTTAAAGTCGAATAACAAAAAAAAAAAAAGAGAGAACAAGGATAAACCTAAAAGGTATCGAGCGTGCGAGGAAAAGATGTACGTAATTCTAAGCTTTACCTTCCTTTAACCCAGTTTCGTATTTTGTTACATTTTAGAAGGAATTATAGCACAGCAACTCCTAGTAGTAATATAGTATTCTTTTCCCCCTGGTTTCAAGGTATGTCGAAAAGAAATCTGAATCGTTGTAAGCGCAGAGGATCAACAGTTATTGTTTCGTGCGTCGTATGCTTTTTGACAACTAATAAATCTTACGATGTATTCGTTTGTATTGATATTATTAGAGACATGATTAGTAATTGTTGTTAGGAAACATTACACGGTGATCCTTATTATTCTAATTGTAAGATAATCGTAAATTTTATATTAATATTCGTTGTATCGAAGTCACGTAATACTTAGATATACGCGGTTGTTATTCGATTAACATGATGTCGATGTTTTTCATCGTTTCTTTCCATTTACCACTAATGATTATTTTCTCTCTCGGGAGAACATCCTTGATTCGGTCGCGACCATCGAGGAGACTGGATGGTTCCTGGCCTGTCGAATTAAGAATTCGTTTCCGAGCTTCGACTCAGAGGCAACAAACACTGCCAGCGCAAACGGAAGCCCTAGCGTTCTCTATGACGACTGAATGATACGTACGGAATCAGTTCTATCACGATCCGTTGTTTCCTTTTCGACCATGGCAAAGACGCGAGGTCCTCGCCTGAAAATGAAACGAGGTACACCCTTCTCGAGGTGATCGATGCCAGTGCGACGAGAGGAGACACATCGTTTTCCCCTTTTCCCTTTCCTTTTGATAAAACAGTTCGCGCCATACGCGAGGCGCGTTGAAATCTACGAAAAGAATATTTTCATGAAACAGTAGGAGCCGACCCCGTCGCGCAGCCATTCGACAGTATTATAAAGTCGTCAATAAAACGTAGGAATTTATAGTGTATAATTTGTTGAATCGCTGCTGGCGAGGTGGGCGTTAGCGTGAGATTTTAGCGCGCGGTGAGAAAAGTCGTTGGCGTGGACTGACGGAAGCTAGCTAGTCGGCAGCGTCGATCCTTCTGACAGAAGTAAATTTATAAGAAAGAAAGATGCAAAACGAGAAAAAGAAGCGATAAAGAGAAATGATCTGTGCGCGCTTGATCATACTCGGCCTAGTGGATCTTCTCAATCTTCTCGCGCCTTTGGATCCAAGCGAGGCTCGTTCAAACGGAGGTAGAAGACATTTCGAAACGAACAGCGGAGAGAAAAGCAAAAGCGCAGCACGGTACGAAGATTTTACCAGGCGTCACGACGATCACGGCATCGTGGTATTATAATTCGCGATCAATCGTATTTTAAGTAAATAGTAATCGAAATTGTATCGATTTGCGAATGATCACTGTATATGTATATACAATTACTATCCTTTACCCGACGGTGAAAGAGATGACTATGAGATAATATGTGAGAACGGTGTATGCGTCTGTGCGCGCACGTGTTTGTCGATGATGGATAATGTTCTCTTGGTGTATAAGGTTCACAAGAAAATCTATTCGATACCTTACTGTACTAATACTAGCGCGTGTAACAAATATGTGTGACGATACGCAACGGAACAATGGGAAGCGAGAAATGAACAATCGAGTGAAAAAGGTGACCGAGGAGAACGAAGCAAACACCGGGCGAGAGGAGGAGTACTATAAAACCGCCTTTGCGTGTGCAACGGCGGACGAAATTATAGAAATTGTCACAGTCGGTCGCGATCCGAGCTGCTTCGTGGCTTGTTCGTTGCCTTCATTTTCTTCTCTTATCTCATTTCACTATTTTACTTTTTTGTACATTGTACTAGCGTATCGGTCTCTCGTTCTACGTGATGAGAGGAAAAGAGATTGAAAGATGGGAAGAATGTTGCTCATGTGAGAAGAATCGAGAGAAAGCGAGTCGTGGCTGCGTGCATGTGAGACGATGTTTTCCCACGTGTGACAAGAGAAAACCCATAGGGGGACGTACGATGTTTCTGGCTTTCGTTGCACTCTGATACAATTTTTTTTTCCCGTTTTTTTTTTCATCAAGCATACAGCCAAAAAATTATAGAGAAAACAACAACAAAAACTCTTGCCATCTTTGAGACTCGGCCTTTGCTTGCATTCACGGTTTTCTTTCTTTGTAGGTTGATGAAAAAAAGCACGAGCGGCTAACTGATCGACTAAGCGTCTAGGCTACCCACGGATTTAATCGTCGAGTTTGTAGTCCGTTTGGCGGAAGTATGTGGTGGCGAACGCCTATAATATCCGGAACGGCGAGCGTAAACGAGTCCGAGTGTGTTGTTCAATTGTGCTAATCGGATCTTTCCTTTCTAAGGACCCTCTCTTCGTTCTTTCCTTGGAGTCGAGTTCTCGCTATAGACTTAAAAAAGAAAAAGAACGAATATAACATCGACGCTTTTCACCACACGCGTCTTTAAAGTTTTTCTAAGTCGCGTGTGTTGTGCGTGTACGATGTTCGAGGATGGCAAGAGAGCGTACAATTTGAGAGAGAGAGAAAAAAATAATTTAATCCGAGAAACAGCCCTGCGCTTGATCGAAATACACGGTTTGAAAAAAAAGATGATAGCAGAGAAAGTAACGTGGTATTGTTATTGCGTATGAGCGACGAGAAAGAAAAAGAGAACGAAGTATAAATTTGCGGATATTTAATCTATCATTCGTGGCTACGATCGTCGACCCACTGGCACGCTACTTTTTCCTCCTTAAGAGGAATTTTTTTCTTTTTGTACGAGATAATCGTCGTACTTCCTCCCTCCTCCCGGTGGCGATTTCCGGTCGGAGGAACGAAGGAATTCTCCAGTGGGTCGATCGGGAATAATGAAAATTAAGCTTGCAAATATCTCAGCATTCTCGATGTGAGTTCGTTAACTCCTAAACTGAAGTGCAATTGTAAAAAAAAAAGAAGAAAAACAAGGAAAAGAAAAAATCGATGATCGTCGTTGTCCGTTTGCTTGTTCGTCTATCAGTTATTATCAGTGTAACCACAAATGCAGCGAGCATTGCGTGAATTGTACCAAGTTTCTTTTCCGGTGTTCGAAGTAACTTCCTTTTCTTTTTTCGTCTTCTTCTTTTTTGGTAGCCGGGCGCACGTTGCTTCGAAGTTAATCCTTTATGTAACGGGCGTAGATCTGTGCGGACGGCACCATGAACGACGGAGACGCGCGATTTCACGGGTGGCAGGAAATAATAATCAAAATAATAGGCAGCTATTTAATAAACGCCGAATTCTCTGGAGATACCGAGTAGCGCAGCGTACGATGGTGCATCGAGCAAACAACGTTTCTACGTGTTTAACCGATTTTAATACTTGTACCCTTATCGAACCGTAGGATAGTGATTCTTAATCTGCGACGTGTAATCATGTATTTTTTGAAGTTCGAACGGAAGAAACAAACTGCTGGTCTGTAATTAATTTTTTATACACGTAACACGATGCGAGGAGATACAGTATCTCTTTGAGAGAAGCGAAAATGATGGATTGTCCGGTTTACTTGTCACATTCACCTTTCTTTCCTCCTCTCTCTTTTTTTTACTTACAACATATCGTTTCATTTTCGTCGAGTGGTTGCGAAACGATTAAGAATCGCTGGCATAAAGGGTTAATTTGAAAAGAAATGCCACGCTCGTAGCGTCGACCGCGAAAGCCGGCGCGAATAGTCGAGCGTGTACGAGAGTCGAGTCAAAATGCAACGTGTGTCTGATCAGTTCTCTGAACGTCTCCTTCCGTACAGGCAGTCTGATTTCGCGTTTTTCTCCGCCACTTTTATGTTCACTGTAGGAATTCGTGTAATTACCGATTAGGAAGAGCCGAAAACGAAACTGTTTGTTTTAGACCGGAAATGGCGACGGCCGGGGAGCCCTGGTGAAACGGATCCGTGGCTCGTCTCAAATATTTTCGGAGAATAACGAGTTTTCTTTCAGCGACGAGCGTCGTTCGCCGTTTCTCGGCGCTCCCCGCCGGTCGCTCGCCAAATTCTAGTTAAATAATAAAAAAAAAGAAGAAACGAGGCATTTTTTAAATTAAACGAGATAAACGAATAACTATGTTTTTCTTTTCCTGTTTTATCCCTAACTTAAATCTCCCGTCGTCTTTATTGACGAAACTTTTTTTTAATACAAAAGACAAATGAGTCTCGGAGGGAAGAGTAGTTTTTATTTGATGCAGATGTCTTTAACTGGATTTAGATAATAAAATTGCAACTGCTTCGTTGAGATTCAAGATGCCAAGAATCCACCATCCACCGGAAGATTGACACCATTAATCATCGAGCTACGATCGCTTAACAGGTACACTACCGCATCAATCACCTCGGACACCTCTGCAAATGCAATATAATAAAACCAGTAAACACACAAGGAAACTCTTATCTACGAATCGACTTAATTACTTACCACCGAATCTACCCAATGGAATTTTACTCAACATGGTCTGTGCCTTTTCCGGTTTGCTCCATCCTAACTTCCCCATTTCTGTCATGATCACTGTAGGATTTACTGTATTTACTCGAATATTATAAGGACCAAGTTCGAGAGCCATTGTCCTAAAAGAAAATCAAATTTCATATCAGTGGCTATTAAAATCAGGTAAGTAAAGACGAGGCTATATTAAAATAGATAAAAGTTAAGGATGTATTGGCTATACAGTCAATCCCAAAAGTTTATGTACCTTAGAAAAACGCATTTCTTATAATTAAAAAGAAATCAGACGTCGGAAGAATAATGCTAACAATAAATAGCTAC
>NW_017176894.1:247277-259899 GCF_001652005.2 Ceratina calcarata | reverse complement strand
GGACGACGAGATCTACAATTTCTGTATAAAAAGTTTTCGCTAGCATCGATAGTTAACGAGTTATTGACGAAAAACAAAAAAACAGTTTTTTGCAAATTACTCGTGAACTATTGACGATAGGGAAAACTTGTTACATGGAAATTGTAGATCTCGTCATCCTCTACAAGAAAGGTTATATGCAATTTTCCCGTACGACCAACAGTTTAGGAGTTATTGAGGAAAAACGAAATTTTTGCAAAATTTGAAGGGGTACCCCTTGGAAAAATCTCGGAAAAATCGAAAATTTTTTGTTGTTGTTTATTATTAGCAATTTCCTTCCGACGTCTGATTTCTTTTTAAAAAATGCGTTTCTAAAGTGCATAAACTTTTGGGATTGACTGTATAGCCAATACATCCTTAATCGGCTTCTTACTTGGACAACATGTCCACTGCTCCTTTGGAGGCACAGTAAACAGTGTGGTCCTTCAAAGCAGCCTGGCTGGCCTGCGAGGAGAGATTCACGATGCTGCCAGCAATTTTTCTCTCAATCATATTCTTTGCGACCACCTGACTGACGTTCAGCATCGATTTCACGTTTACGGTGAAGGTCAGGTCGAAGTCTTCCGGCGTCGCGTCGAAGAAAGGATTGAGACACGCGACGGCAGCATTGTTCACCAGGAGGTCGATAGGTAACACCTGCTCGACGGCTTTTTTAGTAGCATCCCAGTCGCAGAGATCGACGCATACGGTCTGAATCTTAGGATCCTCTGCGCGTAGTTTCTCCAAGTTCTCTTTCGTTCTGGAGAGCGCTATCACTTGACCCCCGTAACTTGAGAGACGGAGAGCCATCTCCTTGCCGATGCCTACGGTGCAACATGTGATCTATTAAGTCGGGCAATTTTCTCCACGATTGAATTGAATAGGCCTTGTTTGAATGTATACTATATGTATAGCCAGAGATGAAGAGTATCTCTTCATCTCTGGTATAGCGTTGGAGGATGATATAATTCAAACGTTCGCTTGTTCATTTATTTAAAATGATGATGGAATTCTTTTCCTCTCTTAGTGAGTCTAATCTGTTTCATTTAATTGACAGATTCATCGTAATTGTTACTTATCTCGTTTACGTAATTGTAATCTGTTCATTTTTAACTCCACCGAAAAGAGCGATCAGCCACTATATTAATTTTGAACACTACTGGGTCCCATTCACTGTCACTCTTTTAATAGTATTTTGTCGGTGATACAGATACAGTTTTTAATTTAAATTAGAAATATGTGTGTAATTAAATCGAGGATGAAGCGCATATATTATTATTATTTAACATACCTTGTCCGGCACCTGTTACGAGAATACGTTTCCCTACGAAGTTGATGTTCATAGCGAAGGATGTGTAACAACTACTGTGAAATGATGCTTGTTAACTATGCTTTTCCTTTTGCCTTGCCCCACTTATGATCTTTGACTATGTGCACCGATAACGCTGCTGATCTCGTTCTATGCTCTAGACGGCAAGATAAAACTGCGATACTTATTCAAATTATTTGGTACTTTTATGACTATATGTTGTTAATACTATAATGTTGTTAATACTGTGATCGAATAAATTTTTCTTATTTTAGTTAGATGTATAGACAAACGGACGCGATTAATACTCCGCAACAATTCTCTGTTAAATCTAAGCAGTGTTTTAGAAGACACATTTGACTATTTTATAATTTGTTTTTATTACTTGGAAATTGTAATCATGTAGTAATGGAAAATAATTATCGCTTACTTGGTGCGCCTACACTTTTGAATTTGAAAGTTTGACGTATCGAATCGTCGAACACGTAATCGATACGTCAATACTGGTCGATACGTGAAAGTAAAACGTTGCAAGAGCTGAGAAGTGCTTCGTAAGATAGAGTAATCAAAATACGATAAAGAATTTAGTAAATCTGTTACCGGATAAAATTTCGTTGCAATTATACAGTGGTTTGATAATTGATGAATAACTCCGTGCCCTGTTTCGTGAACACAGCCGTTAGCAGAAGTTCTAACCTCGGCGAGACGACGTTTATCGAGGGAAGAATAGCATGTAATTTATTATTGTGTGCTATTTTTAAACTACGATATGCAAACTGCGTTCATGACTTTGAAAGCTAGATTGCATATTAATAGGTAAGAAATTTTCTTTAAATTCTTTTTACACGTACCAAGTTACTTGAGAACAAATGTTTGACAATTTGCGAATATTACTATACAACTGTAAGTAAACGTTATCTTGCATGATTTTTCACAGGTTAAATCAGAATATGGAATCAGCCGTTCGGAGATTATAGTTTATCTCCTCCATTTGGAAGGGAATCATCGAAGAAGAACAGGAACAGCTTTCGGATCGATACATGGGATCATGAAAACAATGGCATTCTTCTTAGGAAGCGGTGGAACTTTTCATCGAGCGCTAATGTTTATGCTCAAACTTGGCTGGCAATCACGGTTTCGTCTACCGATGCTCCTGGTCATCGTGTTTGTCGCCATGGACTATAGACTTCAATTGGAAATTGAATTTGAAAACAATCCTGAACAGCATAATCATGCGTGATTAACAGTTTAGATTTACATCTGAATTATTCGTACATTATATGATGAAACTGATGAAAGTTTTAAATTGCTGCATAGAAAATGCAAAAGCTGCTTCTCGCTGCATACATAATAAGAACTTCAAGGATAAAGAAGCATTGTTCATATCTTTATTCAGTTCTATTGTAATAATTGTTTTAGGCTGAGAGTGCGTTGAAGTTACATAAAAGATTTATTAATTAGTATTCAATACTATTCTCAATTTGTATATCATGTTACAAAGAAGGTAAAACACGTTTCAAACGAATAGCTAAGCTCTTGAGTGAATACCAATGGTCGATAACTGCTTAATTTTACTTTTTTCGTACTTTTTACTTTCATGTCGTATATTTATTCGATTCTGTAACATTGAAACATCCGAGTCTTAGCTTTATATTAAGTTATAGCTTAGACTGTTAAATGATTATCTTCTGAAATGTGGATTAAAGAAGGTAGAGAATACAGTCATTAAATTCTTTATGATTATTTATTAATTGGAAGAAATTCATGTAAATTACGTGAATATGTGTATATATTAAAAAGTTAAGAGTATATGTACAGATTTAGAAGATATAAATGATTAAAGAAGGCTGAACTATTACTTTGATTTTCCCTTCAGTATATTACGTTTCGTTTGATGAATTGGACTACGTCATTCAGGATTTATGAAAGCACGGAATAATATTCTATGTATGAGCGTGTATTAAATACATCACTTGCGTATAATTCCATAGGAGATTGATTTTTTTATTAGCTAACACATTTTCACATCGTCCGTCCAGGATTACATACGTAGACGTAAGTTAAATATAATGTAATTAAATATGAATCATCATATAAAAATTGTTGTAACGATTGTTTGCTGTAAATCTGAACCATCCAGCACTTTAAATATTGAATGTTAAAGATACGATTTACATGTGTACGTATAAGTCGTAAACATCCGACGCAATAATCATTGTTTTATCAAATACAAATATGTAGTTGTATTCGATATTGCTGAGCAAATGAACTAAATAAACCATTATTTTTATAAATATCCTCTCTCTCTTTATTAGTAAAAACCATTTGAATTTGCAAACATAATAGGCGTTCAACAGAATACAATTAACGAAGTGTTGTAATTCGTATGCTAGTGTTACATACACTTCGAAGACAATCGTGAATCACTTTAGGTACGAAACTCTTTCGTAATTGGAAAGATATTTGTTGGCTTCTCGACGAATATAAAAGATACTTGTGTAGCTAGGACAATGACAGTGTTACGTTACTCCTTAACGATTCATCTTATCTAACGAGTAGTTCAACGTTGTCAAGGTGTATAACGTTTAGTATGTAAGTTATCCAAGTTATTAATCAGTTTTTCATCGAAATATAAAAGCAATTTAATATAATAATATATTTACTATTTTATATTAAGGGCATCGAATTCGATCTACTTTATCTTTCTGATTACGATCTCGGTTTTCACGTCGAAAACCGTAGGATCCACCGAATTAATAACTAGCGTTCAAAGGCCCATAATTGTGACGCATGGTTATCCCACTATGGTGAAAGATTTAATTCATTTGTCAAATCTACAATCTTCATCGCGTGCGATTTATTAAATGTTGTATTTTCACCGAAATCTAGATTAAATCGTTACAAGCTGACTCGGACGAAAGCGACGGCAGATTTTGTCAGATCGAATACCAAATAGTAAGTTCCGAATATTAGATTAATTTCAAATTATAAAGTACATCGTTACGTCAACTTTCAGACCAGGAAGAGGGCAGGAAAATGCGTGAAAGTCAGGGATGGTGTGATCGGTTGCGTTTCCGGGGATTACATGAACCCGTTTCACCCCGACTGCTTTTAAATTTCTTTTCACCGGATCGTTTTCTCATTCCAGAAAAGATTGATTAAAAAATTGTCATTCTGTACCGCATTACTTTTATCAATAAAACAGAAATGTGCACCTTCGTCGATTTAATCAAGATTTATTCCACGCCCTATCTGTTTTCCTTATTTCACACCAGAATAAACGTTACTTTTCTACAATTGCTTCTCTCGGATGTTAATCAAACACCCACTGGTGGTCTGCGACCACTTCGCTGTCAGGATTCGACTTATGAAGAAAAGTGGCCGCATTCCCGTTTTACGTGACGAAGAGCTTTTCAAGCGGTTCAACTTTGATTGAAACGCACGTGTGGGGGTGAATGGTGGGGTCGTCGCTATAAAGTCCTCGGGAAATCGAGGATCAGTTCCTTCAGGATCGAGAGGAGCATGAAAACGCTTTCGAGATGCCTCGGTACTTGGACGCTCCTGCTTCTCTATAGCTTTTCGCCATGGAGTCGCGGAAAACTCGTTCCTCAAAACTTTGGTGAGAGTGAAAAAGAGATAGCCTTCGGTATTTTATTTAATTCAATAGATTTCTATAATTTAAATTACTTGGCTAAATTCTATAACGATTAAAAAATGGGTTTTATATTGCGATTTAAAACTGTGCTGATTGCAGAGGAAAAATTAATTGCCCTTTATAAAGTGATAAATTATATTCATCAAAGACCTCATCAGATGAACGTCGACGCAACATTTTCTGTAACCATCGCCGAAGGTACATCGAGTATACTCCAAAAATGAAAAACTCTAAAAATTTAAAATAAAATAAAGTCGTATTTTACTTTGCGAATAGCTAATACAGCCGCTGCTCTCTTACACGAGAATGTGCGTTACCTGGAAGATAAACATCACAATATGCTTGTGACGATTTTCAAACTTTGTGTCATGACACGGCGAAATCTGATGCGCAAAGTTATTCCCGAGGATGAGGATAGCCAACTACGTAAGCAGATACAAATTAAAAGGTGATTCAATTTTTCTCTTTTTAAATAGAAAAACGAAGCTGTTCGATTGCAGTGCAGAAAACGTTGAATCATCCGGTTTTGTGGATGAAACCTATATTATGGCGACGTGGCGCTTTAGAAAAAGGCAAAATGAATCGCAAATCGACGTGTTGGGACGTACGCGAATTGGTGATGCAAGGAACACCCAAAGAGAAAGAGAACGATCGCTGCCTCACCGAAATTATTCGGAGTCGATTGAATTCGAACTATAGAATTCCTGATTTCTGTTTTAAGATATTAACAGATAGCGAATTCAGCCGGGGATATCCTCTCACTCATCGATTGTTCATTGTCCAAGTTGCTAGCGTGGTACATCATACTTCTAATTTTCTAATATAATTTCTAATAATTTTCTAAAGTCCTAAATAATTCTAGTATTTTTAATTAATAAATTAATATACCTTCGTTCAATTTGAATTTGTTTCATTTCAGATGGAGTGCGATCTGGGTTTTCCAACAACAGAACTGATACTCTCGTACTGTTCCGCTATCCTTCAAGATTTGACGGAAATCGAGTCTGCCGGATTTCCTTATCAGACAGCAGATTTAATGATGGAACAAGGTAAGAAAAAAACGCGGTGTTCCGACACTCCTATTTTTTGTTAAAAATTGTTCGTTTTCTTGCAAGTTGTCCTATGCGGCATGGAAGGTTTCTTGGAATTCACGGACGCGCACTATGAACGATTGGTATTGGACTGGTCTCATCCTAGCGGCTGCTACAGCTCCTTCGGGTAATACGATTGCTCCGTTCTTTTTCTCTTTGTGAATAAATTCTGTGATGGCAAAAGTTCATCTTTCCAGGAACAAGTTTTCAAAGAACGGAACACGCGTGTCGCGGAGAGCCTCGAGCCAAACGGACTTCGGTTGCGACAATCACGCTACTGGTCTCGCCGCCGCCTCGCTTTCTTTATTTATCCGTGAGAATCTGGAGAACGCTGGCGAACAAACGTCCACGGCATAAATTATACGTTCAAAGGAGAACTCGAATAGGATCGAACAAAGTAAGAAGGAATTACAAACAGAAATTAATTTATTGTTTATAACAATGGTTACAAAGATATGTGCACGGTAGAAAGAGTAAAGGTGGAGTGGAGGAGTTTGAGGGAGATAAATGGAGGGGAGAGGGAAATAAATAAAATCAGTCGTTAACCTTGCGTAGGAGAGACTGGTTTTCGCAGTGTGACAACGCCTATCATTTTTGCATATACCTAAATATGCCACATTCTCGTTATCCGTTGAATATGTATAATATTTATAATCATTCCCCAGTGGGGATTCAGTCTCACCTTTTTTCTTTTTTGATATTGCGTCTTAGCGGAACGGCAGTATTCGTTTCTCGAAAAACGCATTTTTCCCGAGGTTTAAGTGTTTCTCGTTTTACAATCATCTCCGAATGATATTAAATCAGTAAAACTTCTTGAAATTAAATCTTGGTTTATACAATAATGTTGCATGATTCTCTCTCCTCAATGATACAATCGTTCTTTAACAAAGATCTCACTTATCATTCGGGGAAGTTTCTCGGTGTCATAAATAAATTCTAATTATTAATTAACTTTATAAACAATCGCCGCCTTAGAGCATGAACTAGTAGAGGAAGCTTCCATACGTGTGGAAAGTAAAAAGAGACAGATATAATTTGTTCGCATGCTGTCTTTGTCTCGTAGCATGGGACTTCTTTAAATTGCTTGTCACAAAGAAGTAAGGGAAGGGAATTGTAGCCAATACCGTTCTACGAGGGGGAGATAATATACAGCTAAATATTTCTATCCCGTCGTTTTTAAGAAAGCTCCCTCCAGTAGTATGCCTATGCTCGTAAGATCGCGGCAGAAGGCGACGCCTCAGACTTTGGTGCAATCACGTTAGCTGGATTTGAATTGAACTCTCGAAGCAATTAGATCGTAATTTCACGCGACCGAAATTTCGATTCCTTTGATACAAAGGGTTTTGATACCCTAATTCCTTTGTGAAGAGGACATCATAAGATCTTAATTTTTCGTCATGAAATCACCTAGTCGTCTCAAGGTCGTCGATAATTGTACGGCCTTCCGTACGGCCCGATTCTGCTGTTCATTTTATCGTACCTTAACTGCTGGAAGTAACTGTATACCACCAGCCATAAGTACGTGTAGACCACTGAAAAATATTAAACAATGGGCATTAATTATGGTTAAATATTAATAAAATAACTCTTGCAAAAAACAAACAACTTCTCGTTTAAAAAAAAAATCTTGCTTGCAGTGTGCTTAATAGAAATACTAATTGATCCAAAGAGAATCTAATATAATATAATATAAGATTAACTATGCGACTTACCGACTGCAACGAGACCAATGATGAGCCACAAGATTCCATTGATCACCTCATGATTCACGAAGAACATGATGGACGTATAGAGAACGCTTACTAGCAAGCCGATCGCCAGGATCAACCCCAGAACTACCCATGGTAGCATCATAAACGTGTTCCTCTGCAAGATCACACTATCCTCAATCCGCGTATTTATCACAAGCATTATTAAAATGCAAGTAACGGCTGGCACGGTTTATGATTCATCGATTAAAACCGATGAACGCCTTTCGAGTGGATCCTACCTTGAGGGCTCCTATTATGAGCAACGTCGAGATCAGAATCGTCATGCAGAGGTTGACAGCGAAAATGATCTTGACTATGCTCTGGTCCAGCACGTCGATCAGTATCGTTTTCCATTCGACGTTCAACGTGAAGATCAAGACCAACGAGATGATGGACAGAATCTGATGCACAAACAGATTTGCAATTAAGGAACGTTCCATTTTAATTATACGTCATATGTAATCAAATAATAGTAAATAGGAACATTTAAAGCTTCGATGTAATAAAATGTATGAAACAATTGTTATAGCGTTTTCATTTGTTGAGTAAAGAATTTTTTTACCAATGTAGTATAAGGACTTTTGTTAGGGGTAGTTGTGTTCTACTTACAATGCCCAATATTCCGGTGAACAGGGTCCCCGCTTTCAGCGAGTAACATCTGCAACACGACGCGAGCTGCATCCTGGAAAAACAGGGAAATGATAAATGCGAACTGTGTTCCTGAAACGTAACGGCGAACAGCTCTGTGATCGTTCTGCCGATTAGATTCGCGCGCGTGTGTGTCGAGCAGGTAGTCCGATAGAATTTAGATCACGATTAGAATTAGAATCCAAGTGGTGTTCGCGTATTTATAAAGCTGATGGACAACCGATTCCTCATTCTTGTCGAATCAGCGTGTCGTGTTTTTTTTTCTCACGGCCACTGTTTAGCATTCCGCGTTAAATGCCGCGACAACGCGCGCGTAGAATCGACGATGTTCTAATCGTATGGAAACATTTCAAGTGAAGGCGGATGGTCTATATTCGGAGGGTGGAAATTGAACAAATTTTTGTTTTACTTTGAGCGCTCGAATGACTCACCATTGAGTCACGAGCCGAATTCAGTAGATTATGACGAAACGGCTCAGGTTCATCGATCAGATTGCTTATACGGAGCTAAATGTCACGGAACGGTTCATTTTCCTTTCCTCGAATCCCTCGACGCCCATAATATTCGCACGCCCACGTGATGTAATCGTTACGTCGAGGCTGACGACTCGTTACAACATTTCTTAGCTCATTTTTATTTCAGATCGACTAAGTAACGACTTAACGATTTCTAACTATGCAAATGTCGATGACGAAACGTGTGCCATCAAATACGGCTATTTACATACAGTGAGCCAATAAGAATTGTCATTTGATTGTTAAACAGCATGATGTTTACTGATACTATCAGAAAACCTTGAGAGACCAAATAAAATTTCGTTCAAATATAAGAAATTATAAATTCATCGAATTCTATGAAGAAGAAAATTCATATAAAATATCTCTTAACGAAATTAAAAAATCAGTTATTACATATGATTATTATTGGAGGACTTCGTATTTAGAAAACGTTCGAGGTGGAAAAGTACGAAATTGGAGAGAACCGAGGACGATGGTCGATGCGGCATTAAAAATGGCGAAATTTAATTCGCGGCAAGCCGAGAATAGAGGGAATATGGGTCATTGGCATAGGTGGCCAGCGTCTATTTTCGCTTCTTCGTCGGGTCTACCCATTGCTGACCTTTCTTTTCGCGTTTATTATTTCTCGAGGCTGTCGTATCCGGCATAGATATCACTGTCTCGTCTTAAAAACCATGGACAAACAAATGAATGATATTTTTAGCTGTCTTTTATAATTCCTCGTAAAGCAACAGTCTAACCCGAACCTAAGTCAAACGTACTGAAAACTTTTAGTTCCTCTGACGTAATGTCAATAAAACTCGTTTTATGAAAGGTTCTATTCTAAGCATTTATATGTAAATTGTAATCAATATGCAAAATATAAACGTTGCACATTGCAATGCTTCTAAACGATAAATGACATTTCTATCTAAATCCTATTCTTTGAAATGTTTTACTTTGCATAAGAATTCGGAGTCTGACCTTGGGAAATTAAATTGTAGACGAGCTTCAAAAAAGGAGATGCGAGGAGCAGGAAAAGGAGATCGGTGGACACGATCGGCCGTGACGGTCACGGCGAGGGCGAACCGCCCGAGGTCTATCGGCCTCCATAAGGAGACGCATCTCGTTCCCGCGATTTCTCTGGTTCACCTCGTGCAAAAAGGAAACGCGTCGTCCCGTGCTTGTGAAGAACCAGTCGCGGTTGACATTGACTCGGCTCTCCGCTCCACTTCTACTTCACCTCGGAAACGCACGAATCCGTGACTTATTCGACTATTAAACGACATAGTACACGATCTATGCTTTTGTTCGACATTTCGTCGATGTCTCTTCGAGATGTATAGATATTCAGTCGCATTTATTAAAGATTTTCTTTGATCTCAAAATAGTCTCAGTGAGAGATATCTTTATAAGAAACATGGAGTCAATATTGTGAAAATATCAAATGATTAAATCGTTTTGATAAAAATTAGGATTTGTGGTAAAACAAGAAATTGCGAGGCTCAAGATTTTATTATAGACACCGAAATTTAACAAGTGCACGTTCAAGTATGCAAATGATCTTGACTTACTTAGAGTCAGTGATTCAATGAAACTTGGACAGCCGACCGACCAGCTCGTTTCGTAACTCTCTCCGGTAAAGATCGAGAGTCAAACTGTCAACAAACATCGCTTGAGGGAAACGTCAGTGAGATCGTAAAGAGAAATGACTAGAGCAAACACGGGTAGCGATGAAATAATGAAGTTTGCACGCGACTAAGCGCCGCGTGCTATAAGCAGCGATGACAGAGGGAATTAGGTCAGCTTAGGTGAATCCATCGGTCAATGTCAAAAGGAGAACCGCGGAAAAACCGCAATTACGAGATTATCCGCTTGACTCTTCGACGTTAATCATCGTTTTTTAAACGCCGATCCGATCGCTCGCAGAAAAGGACTGTGGAGAACGACGGTGGATCGAATCGCGGATTCTGATGCATAGAATCACTTTGTCGGCCTGTTCGCAGTATTCCTTGCAAAAAAAGCGCGTTGCGTCACCATCAGAGATCGTGCTCGGCCTCGAGAGTTTGTTTTCCACGAGAAGGCGTTTTGCTCACGAACGCAGAGGCGGCTCACAATGTTCCCTTTCAATCCCGACTCGGAGGGCGTAAATCGACAGATTTGCGATTTAATTAAAAGAAAATGTTCGGAACCACTTCGATAGCGTTAAATCGATAAATAGAAAATCGGAGAACGATAGCAGGTAGCATCGTCGAAGAGGCAAAGTTGATCGGGTAAGAGACAAGTTGAGGTGGACGGATTCGTGTTAAATTTAGTCGGGCCGCGTGCGGTAATCAACCCGAAAGAAAAAATAGAAAACCACTTGATACGCGTGTTTACGTGGCGCCTGTTCAATTATTCTTGACCCAGATACAACCATAAATCGGAAGGGGCGGACAAGCTCGTTGCTTCTTAGATCGGGGCGCTGTCCTTCCGTGAAACGGATACCGCAGGATCGATATCGCGTGAGCTTCCCATTTGCGATCCTTCCGTAATGGAAATATCTTGATTGCGGTGGAGCGAAGGCCCTCAAATTTATAGCTATTGATCAAAGAGGTGATTACACTATTAGAAAATCATGAACTGTTCTTTTCTTATGGCTGAACGAGAGCGAATGCAGTTACGGCCATAAGATAGTTTCTTTCCGTTTCCTTGACACACGTAGAAACTAATTATTGAAAAGGCGACGCGATAGTCAATAGTGCATCAGCAAGTGACGTTGCACCTGACATTCACAAGATAAGATTCATTACCGTGTATAGTACAATATGTATGTTCGGAGTTTCCAACAGTTTGTTAAGAGACTATGAAACACTATTTTATGATCTCCACTTACACGATTCTCAACCTGTTGCTCTTCAATTCGTTATACATTTGCACTGGCTTTCCGCGAGGTTTGAAAAGTAGTCAATGGAGAGCCACGTGATCTGTCTGTACGCTCGTGACGCAGGTCGAACAAGTCGTACTGCGCACTTAGCAAGTACATACTTATACATTCACGTATTTTCACGGTTCAGAGTCGTGAACGCGAGCCTGGCCTCCTTTTACTTTACGCTCGCACCGCGAGCATCCTACTGTTCGTTCGCCTATGATTTTTCTGCTCCACAAGTGAATCATCTATGTATTTCCATCTTCTGTTATCTCTTTCCACCTGTTCAGTTTTCTCTGTCTTTTAATTAGTTATAAAAGAATAACAATTGACGCAGACGAATTCGAGATCGTTTTGTAAATTGATTACTGAATCAAGAATTTAGGTAAGAATAATGCAAAGTATTATCGAAATCGATGTTTTGCAAAATTCAAAACGTACGTCGGCGTCGGTCGTAAACAGACGATAATCGTATGTATTGGCTATACAGTCAATCCCAAAAGTTTATGCACTTTAGAAACGCATTTTTTAAAAAGAAATCAGACGTCGAAAGGAAATTGCTAATAATAAACAACAAAAAAAAATTTTCGATTTTTCCGAGATTTTTCCAAGGGGTACCCCTTCAATTTCTTCCAAATTTTCGTTTTTGGCCAATAACTACCAAACCGTTGGACATACGGAAAAATTGCATATGACCTTTCTTGTAGAGGACGACGAGATCTACAATTTCCATGTAAAAATTTTT